>NC_140003.1:39733476-39838476 GCF_964263955.1 Coregonus lavaretus | reverse complement strand
ACTCCCGCCATTGTGGCTCAAGCCTCCATCTGAGTGAGATAGATCCCCTGTTAAGAGAGACAGCAGGGGTCAGGGGTCAGGTGTGGGTACTCCAGGGGTAAAATTGGGAAGTGGCGGATTTGGATTAGAGAAGGAGGGAGGGGACAGGATGGATGGGTGAGGGGGGAAGGTTGTAGTGTTGAGGGGAGGAGAGAGGATGGATGGGTGTGGAGGGAGGGTTGTGGTGTTGAGGGGAGGGGAGGGGAGGGGAGGGGAGGGGAGGAGAGAGGATGGATGGGTGAGGAGGGAGGGTTGTGGTGTTGAGGGGAGGGGAGGGGAGGAGAGAGGATGGATGGGTGAGGGAGGGTTGTGGTGTTGAGGGGAGGGGAGGGGAGAGATGATGGATGGGTGAGGAGGGTGGGTTGTAGTGTTGAGGGGAGGAGAGAGGAGAGATGATGGATGGGTGAGGAGGGAGGGTTGTAGTGTTGAGGGGAGCGGAGAGGAGAGGATGGATGGGTGAGGAGGGAGGGTTGTGGTGTTGAGGGGAGGAGAGAGGAGAGATGATGGATGGGTGAGGAGGGAGGGTTGTGGTGTTGAGGGGAGGAGAGAGGAGAGGTGATGGATGGGTGAGGAGGGAGGTTTGTAGTGTTGAGGGGAGGGGAGAGGATAGATGGGTGAGGAGGGAGGGTTGTGGTGTTGAGGGGAGGGGAGGGGAGGGGAGGGGAGGGGAGGGGAGGGGAGGGGAGGGGAGGGGAGGAAGGGTTGTGGTGTTGAGGGGAGGAGAGGATGGATGGGTGAGGAGGGAGAATTGTCTTGCTCAGTAAATATATTTAACTTATCTCAAGTCAAACTAATTACAGGTTTAATTATGATAGTGAAAAATTAAAGAAGACATTTTAACTTTTAAAGTAAGTTGATAGAGTAATGAGAGTTCAACTGCTCAGGTTTGTAAAAGTCATAAGACGTCTTCATAATTCAAATAAAATTTTATTTGCCACATACGCCGAATACAACAGGTGTAGACATTACAGTGAAATGCTTACTTACAAGCCCTTAACCAACAATGCAGTTTTTAAGAAAAAAAAAAAGTGTTAAGTAAAACATAGATAAGTAAAAATAAATAAAATAAAATAAGAAATAAAAAATAAAATAATAACAGCAGTAAAATAAAATAACAGTAGGGAGGCTATACCCAAGGGGTACCGGTACAGAGTCAATGTGCGGGGGCACAGGTTAGTCGAGGTAATTGAGGTAATATGTACATGTGGATAGAGTTAAAGTGACTATGCATAAATAATAAACAGAGAGTAGCAGCAGCTTAAAAGAGGGGTGGGGGGGGCAATGCAAATAGTCCTGGTAGCCATGATTAGCAGTTCAGGAGTCTTATGGCTTGGGGGTAGAAGCTGTTAAGAAGCCTTTTGGACCTAGACTTGACGCTCCGGTACCGCTTGCCGTGAGGTAGCAGAGAGAACAGTTAATGACTAGGGTGGCTGGAGTCTTTGACAATTTTTAGGGCCTTCCTCTGACACCGCCTGGTATAGAGATCCTGGATGGCAGGAAGCTTGGCCCCAGTGATGTACTGGGCCGTACGCACTACCCTTTGTAGTGCCTTGCGGTCGGAGGCCGAGCTGTTGCCATACCAGGCGGTAATGCAACCAGTCAGGATGGTCTCGATGGTGCAGCTGTATAACTTTTTGAGGATCTGAGGACCCATGCCAAGTATTTTCAGTCTCCTGAGGGGGAATAGGCTTTGTCATGCCCTCTTCACGGCTGTCTTGGTGTGCTTGGACCATGATAGTTTGTTGGTGATGTGGACACCAAGGAACTTGAAGCTCTCAACCTGTTCCACTACAGCCCCGTCGATGAGAATGGGGGCGTGCTCAGTACTTTTTTTTTTCCTGTAGTCCACAATCATCTCCTTTGTCTTGATCACGTTGAGGGAGAGGTTGTTATCCTGGCACCACACGGCCAGGTCTCTGACCTCCTCCCTATAGGCTGTCTCATCATTGTCGGTGATCAGGCCTACCACTGTTAAACGAGTCACTGGTGCTTCCTGCTTTAGTTTTTGCTTATAAGCAGGAATCAGGAGGATAGAGTTATGGTCAGATTTGCCAAACGGAGGGCGAGGGAGAGCTTTGTACGCATCTCTGTGTGTGGAGTAAAGGTGGTCTAGAGTTTTTTTTCCCTCTGGTTGCACATTTAACAAGCTGGTAGAAATGAGGTAGAACGGATTTAAGTTTCCCTGCATTAAAGTCCCCGGCCACTAGGAGCGCTGCCTCTGGATGAGCGTTTTCCTGTTTACTTACGGCCTTATACAGCTCATTGAGTGCAATCTTAGTGCCAGCATCGGTTTGTGGTGGTAAATAGACAGTTATGAAAAATATAGATGAAAACTCTCTTGGTAAATAGTGTGGTCTACAGCTTATCATGAGATACTCTACCTCAGGTGAGCAAAACCTCAAGACTTCCTTAATATTAGATTTTATGCACCAGCTGTTGTTTACAAATATACACAGACCGCCACCTCTTGTCTTACCGGAGTCAGCCGTTCTATCCTGCCGATGTAGCGTATATTTTACATTTTAGTCATTTAGCAGACACTCTTATGCAGAGTGACTTACAGTTAGTGCATATATTTTTTCATACTTGCCCCCCGTGGGAATCGAACCCACAACCCTGGCATTACAAGCACCATGCTCTACCAACTGAGCTACACAGGGCCAGTTGTATATCCCGCCAGTTGTATGTTATCCATGTCGTTGTTCAGCCACGACTCTGTGAAACATAAGATCTTAGGTCATCCAATTTGTTTTCAAATTATTGAACGTTGGCTAATGGGATTGATGGAAGAGGCAGTTTACTCGCTCGCCGTCGGATCCTTACAAGGCACCCCGACCTACATCCACGATATCTCTGTCTCTTTCTCATGCGAATGACAGGGATTTGGGCCTTGTCGGGTGTCTGTAGGATATCCTTCGCGTCCGACTCGTTGAATAATTTTTTTTCGTCCAATACGAGGTGAGTAATCGCTGTCCTGATATCCAGAAGCTCTTTTTGGTCATAACAGACGGTGGCAGAAACATTATGTACAGAATAAATTACAATAAATTAGTATGTGTGCATGCGTGCGAGCGCAGCACTAAGATTCAGATGGGTTCTCCAGCATTGCATAATACAATTAGGGCAAAACCACACGTGACCACAGCACAGACATCACTCAATCTCTTTGCAAACATATGATCCAATCATCGACAGAAAAATACTTGATTCAATCATCCACTCAGAAAAACATTGCTTCACTACAACTAGATAAAACCTGCATTTCATCATACCTCAGAGCCACGTATCGAATCATGACACTGCATGTACTTTCCAGGAGTTCGGCACACTTGTACATACATTGTATGGCACTTGTATTACACGTAGAAGTAAAGTAATGTACATGTCTGATAAAAGTTCAGAGTGAATAAATACCCTCTTTTCTTCCACATTGAGGTATTAATTCTGTGCACGTGTGCATGCATGCATGTGTGTGTATTAGTCAGGTCGTTGGTGTCTGTCTTTAGCCATTAGCGGTCACTGGGATGGGTGACATCAAAGAGAACACAGAGCCCAGTCTCCAACAGCTGCCCGCCTTTTTAAAATAGCTGGAGATTTTATCAGGGTTTAGTTTATATTTTTTATTTTAGGACCAAGATTAACCCTTATTTAAGCTAGGTGAGTTAGAGAGAGAGAGAGAGACAGAGAGAGAGAGAGAGGGCGAGAGAGAGAGAGCGCACGAGAGAGATAGCTCAAGAGAGCGAGAGTGAGAGTGAGAGAGAGAGAGAGAGCGAGCGAGAGAGAGAGAGTGATAGTGAGAGAGAGAGAGAGAGCGAGAGAGTGCGAGAGAGTGCGAGCGAGAGAGAGAGAGAGAGAGAGAGAGAGAGAGAGAGAGAGAGAGAGATAGAGAGAGAGAGAAGAATAGATGAGGAGGAGAAGTAGAGGAGAGGAAGAGCAACAGCGATGGAGAGACTTTGGGAAAAGGGATTGAAGAGGGAGAGTCATTATTACTGGTAGATAGGATAGTATTTCTATTCCTCTTTCAACTTGAAGACAGAGAACAGAAAATTCCTCTGACTTCTTGTTTCGATCTAATTTGGACCAGTACACCAAGACCCTTCTCTAGCCCTTTAACTTATGCAGTCTTAGTTTGGACCCCCATACTTGAGTAAGAAGTGGTATATCTGAGGATCTTATACACAAAGACTGTAATACATGAGGAACATACCATGATATTACAGGGGGTTTAGTCTAGAGAGGGGGACTGAATGAGGTAAAGATGAAATGCAAACAGAAAAATTGTCAGGATCGGGTTGGAAAAACAAGGGAAAGCAAATAGAGAGAAAAAGAGAGCGAGGGAGTTGGGGACAGGGAGAGATGGGAGAATAGAGAGAGAGAGAGAGAGAGAGAGAGAGAGAGAGAGAGAGAGAGAGTTGGGGACAGGGAGAGAGGGGAGAATAGAGAGAGAGAGAGAGAGAGAGAGAGAGAGAGAGAGAGAGAGAGAGAGAGAGAGACAGAGACAGAGAGACAGAGAGAGAGAGAGTTGGGGACAGGGAGAGGGGAGAATAGAGAGAGAGAGAGAGAGCGAGCGAGCGAGCGAGCGAGAGAGAGAGAGAGAGAGAGAGAGAGATGAGAGGGTGAATAAGAATAAGAGGGGAAGAGATAAGGAATTTAGGAGAGTGAGGGGTGGACATTCTCAAGTTCTCCTGTTTTTCATTTGCCTCCTTATATGGTCAAACCATGACGGTAGAATCAGTGGGCAGAGGGGAGTAGGTCAGAACTTAGAGAGAAAGAGAGAGGGAAGAATGAGAGCGAGAGGAAAGTGGTGAGAAGTGTAGAGGAGAGGGGTATGCAGCGTTGTGTGCTTGGGACACTGGGGAATTCCAGAGGCAGCCGGCCACACATGCGTACAGATATACACACACACACACACACACACACACACACACCACTGGTCAACAGAGTGACAGGCCATGCAGAGAGAGGGATAACCAGGGGCTCTATCAGGGGCTGGACTGCTAACAGCTGCAAAGCGTGAGTAGACATTTTCCAGTGTGCCGTCACACACACACACACACACACACACACACACACACACACTGTGGGAAGCTGAGCTGTGTTGTGGTACGTTGTGATGCTGACAGCTGGAGGCGAGGTGATGGATGACTGACTGCAGGGTGACATAGTGAGTGTTGGAATGCGCAGGGGCGAAGGTCCCCTGTCCCTCTCTAAGTACGGTTGGTAGATAGAGCTATTAATAATACCCCTCTCATCTGTCACCCTGCAGCTGTCACAGCAACAGACAAAAGAGTGGCTGCTGATAGACACACAGAGGTCAAAGACTAAACCCTCTAGAGAGACATACTTGATACTACAACTGTCGGCAATATAACACTGGCTCAAAAGATGACAGGCAGATGTGTATTGTGATTTCCTCAATGTCTTATCAGAGATCTCTATTGTGCTATATTGTGTTCCCTCCACTTTTGTACATTTACAGTTACATTTATGTCATTTAGCAGACACTCTTATCCAGAGCGACTTACAAATTGGTGCATTCACCTTATAGCCAGTGGGACAACCACTTTACAATATGTATTTGTTTTTATTTTATTTTATTTTTGGGAGTGGGGTAAGGGGGGGTAGAAGGATTACTTTATCCTATCCCAGGTATTCCTTAAAGAGGTGGGGTTTCAAGTGTCTCTGGAAGGTGGTGAGTGACTCCGCTGTCCTGGCGTCGTGAGGGAGCTTGTTCCACCATTGGGGTGCCAGAGCAGCGAACAGTTTTGACTGGGCTGAGCGGGAACTGTGCTTCCGCAGAGGTAGGGGGGCCAGCAGGCCAGAGGTGGATGAACGCAATGCCCTCGTTTGGGTGTAGGGACTGATCAGAGCCTGAAGGTACGGAGGTAAATGCACTTTGTGGATATTATATTCATTGCAGTGACAGGCAAGTGAATTGAGATCCAGTTCTCATTTACTATAACAGACTGATTGTGAGGAGCATGAATCCTCTCTGTTCCTACTCAGTGTCAGGAAGCGGATATCTCTGTATAAACATTGACACAGACAAGGCCAACAGACACACTTGGCTTTTACAAGCTGGCTTCTGTTTATCTAGTTGGACTCTTAAAAACCTACTTACAAATGTCCCGTATGTACAGTATGCAGGTCATGGATCTAGGTTCTTGAACATAACTTGAATGAACCCTTTATCCCACTAGAGTCGATGTCCGTGCCCTGGCGGAAATCTAATTAGCATAATAAAAATATCCCCATATAAATCTATCAGTTTCAGCTAGAGATATCTGTTTTTTGCATTGGATGTGTCTCAATCCACCGCATCCACTGATGTTGCACTTCCGCATCTGTGGTGAAAGGTGAAAGAGCTAGAGCGGTGTTTGTCAGACCATGAGACATCCTGAAAATCGGTCTTCTCACAAAATCATCTGTAGCGTCGAACGTCCCCTCTGTGGAAAGATGAGACTCTCACGAACACGACGGTGTTCTCCATTTTGCACTACGAACCCCACAAGCGTCTTGGGACTCGTCTGAATTCGGGACAGCCGATCTGCCAACTTCTGTCTGTAGCGTCCGAACAGTTTGGGCTACACACTAATATGAACACATACATGTGGGTTATTTTGCTGTAGGTTGCCCACAGGCCTCACAATTCTCGTCTGAAGGTCCCCCGGTAACAGTTATGGAAGTATATATGGAGACTGTTTAGTGCCAAAAATAAGGAGTAAATATATGTAAAAAATATATATATATAATTTCCTGATCTTTCTTATATCTCTCAGATGTAGGACAGACACTTCCGAATAAACTTTCTTTAGATTTTTTTGGGGGGGGACTATCTGTTGTTCCATGTAGTGAATATGTTATTCAACGTATCTCCCGAGTGGCGCAGTGGTCTAAGGCACTGTGCCACTAGAAATCCTGGTTCGAATCCAGGCTCTGTCGTAGCTGGCCGTAACCGGGAGACCCATGGGGCGGCGCACAATTGGCCCAGCGTCGTCCAGGGTAGGGGAGGGAATAGCCGGCAGGGATGTAGCTCAGGTAGAGCATGGCGTTTGCAACGCCAGGGTTGTGGGTTCGATTCCCACGGGGGGCCAGTATGAAAAATAATAATGTATGCACTCACTAACTGTAAGTTGCTCTGGATAAGAGCGTCTGCTAAATGACTAAAATGTAAAAATGTAATGCATTTGTATAGGCTAATAGCAGTGGGACTATCTGTTGTTCCATGTAGTGAATATGTTATTCAATGCCTTTGTATAGGCTAATAGCATTAAAGCCCATCAAATAATTTTTTTATACACTACCAGTCAAAAGTTTGGACACACCTACTCATTCAAGGGTTTTTCTTTACATTCTACATTGTAGAATAATAGTGAAGACATCACAACTATGAAATAACATATATGGAATCATGTAGTAACCAAAAAAGTGTTAAACAAATCAAAATATATTTTATATTTGAGATTCTTCAAATAGCCACCCTTTGCCTTGATGACAGTTTTGCACACTCTTGGCATTCTCTCAACCAGCTTCACCTGGAATGCTTTTCCAACAGTCTTGAAGGAGTTCCCACATATGCTGACCACTTGTTGGCTGCTTTTACTTCACTCTGCGGTCCGACTCATCCCAAACCAGGGTGATTGTGTTATGATTTAACTGGATAGAACCCAAATGCAGACAAGTACACCAAGCCAGAGAAGTTTTAACAGGTTTATTATAATGTTCAATAGTCCAGGTTTCCAATAAATGGGGAAGAGCAAGTCCAGGTTACAGGGAGGGTAACAGATCCAGGTCAGGGCAGGTGTGGTACCGTAATGTCCTAGTGTCCGTGGTGAGTCCAAAGGAGAGGTCCGATAGTGGAGAGCAGGATGGTGGTGGCAGGAGTGAAGCGGAGGCAGGAGTCAGGTTCCAAATATCTGTGGCACAGGAGAAAAAGTAAATAGACAGGCCAAAAACACAAGAGCGAAAACAGACAGGTTGAGTCGGCAGCGAGACTAACATGGTTGTCTTGACTATGATCTGACGATGAGTGGCAAGTTTGACCGGGTCTTAAAGGGCTGAGGTGATTATGGTGAATGAGCTGCAGCTGGAACCCTGACTCCCGCACACCAGACTTCACTCCTGCAATCAAGGACAAACAGAGGGGAGGGGAAGAGCAGAGAGAGAGCTACCTAGCAGCAGTAGGCCTAACAGTACTCCCCCCTCTACGGACGCCACCTGGCGGCCGACAGGGTTTATCGGGATGTGACCGATGAAATTCACGGACCAGAGCAGGATCCACAATGAAGCTCCTGGGCACCCAGGAACGTTCCTCAGGACCATAACCCTCCCAATCCACCAGGTACTGGAAACCACGACCTCGGCGGCGAACATCCAGAAGTCGCCGGACAGTGTAGACCGGACCCCCACCCACGATCCTGGGCGGAGGAGGGGGACGAGAGGGCGGGCACAGAGGGCTAACCGACACAGGCTTGATCTGGGATACATGAAAAGTGGAATGAACCCGTAGGGAGGCAGGAAGCTGTAGCTTAACCGCGCAGGGGTTAACAATAGACAGTATCTTGAACGGTCCTATAAAACGCGGCGCCATCTTCTTAGATTCTACTTTCAATGGAAGATCACGTGACTTAAGCCATACCTCTTGACCAGGAGAGTAACCGGGAGCCTGGGACCGGTGACGGTTGGCTTGCCTCTGCATGTACGCCGAAGCTCGGGACAGAGCTACCCTGGCCTTCCTCCAGACCTTGAAGCAGCGGCGCATGTGGGACTGCACCGAGGGTACCGCCAGTTCCCTCTCTTGAGAAGGGAACAGGGGAGGTTGATAACCCAGAGCACACAGAAAGGGAGACAAACCAGAGGAAGCGTTAGTCAAGGTGTTATGAGCATATTCCACCCAGGGGAGCATGGAGCTCCAAGACCCAGGGTTAGACCCTGTGACACAGCGAAGAGCGGTCTCCATCTCCTGGTTCGCTCTCTCGGCTTGCCCGTTGGTCTGGGGGTGATATCCAGAGGACAGCCTGGATGTGATGCCCAAAGCTTTACAGAAAGCTTTCCATACCTGGGAGACAAACTGGGGACCCCTGTCGGAGACAATATCAGTGGGCAGACCATGAGAGCGGAACACATGTTCAACCAAAATATCAGCCGTCTCTCTGGCAGTGGGCAGTTTAGGTAGGGCCAAAAAATGAGCAAACTTAGAAAAACGATCAATCACAGTAAGAATGACAGTCTTTCCAGACGAGGGGGGAAGTCCAGTGACAAAATCCAAAGCAATGTGGGACCAGGGCTGGCTGGGTATAGGCAGAGGTCGTAGATGACCAGCGCTGGCCTGGGTGGAGTTCTTACTTCGTGCACAGACCGTACAAGCAGCAATGAAGGCTCGAGTGTCCGCCTCCATCCTGGGCCACCAGAACTTCCGTCGCACAAAGTCAAGGGTCCGAGTAACTCCAGGGTGACAGGTAAGGGGAGACGAGTGAGCCCACTGAAGTACCTGGGAGCGAACAGACTCAGGGACAAACAACCGGTTAGGAGGACCGCTCCCAGGGTCAGCTTGATGATGTTGAGCCTGTCTAACAATCCCTTCGATGTCACATGTAATGGCCACAATACTGCAGGTAGGAGGCAAGATGGGTTCAGGGTTACTACCAGTATCAACAGCAGAATGAACACGAGACAGGGCGTCAGGCTTGACGTTGCGTGACCCAGGACGGTAAGACAGAGAAAAATTGAATCTCCCAAAAAATAGTGCCCACCTGGCTTGACGGGGATTGAGCTGCTTAGCTGACTGGATGTATGCCAGATTCTTGTGATCCGTCCAAACGATGAAGGGTTGTTCCGCCCCCTCCAACCAATGCCGCCACTCCTCGAGAGCCAGCTTAACGGCGAGCAGTTCACGATTGCCAACATCATAATTACTTTCTGCCTGAGAAAGATTCCGTGAAAGAAAAGCACAGGGATGCAGCTTGTTATCTTCAGGAAAACGTTGTGACAAAACCGCACCTACCCCAGTGTCGGATGCATCCACCTCCACGACAAACTGGCGGTCTGGGTCCGGCTGCATCAGAATGGGAGGCGAAGCGATGTTTCAGTTCTTCGAACGCTGATTCGGCCCCTTCATTCCAAGCGAACGGTAGTGAGATGGAGGTGAGAGCGGTGAGTGGTGCCGCAATGCGGCTGTAGTCCTTGATGAACCTCCTGTAGAAGTTCGCAAACCCCAGGAATCGTTGAAGTTGTTTGCGGGTGGAGGGGGCTGGCCAGTCCGTGACTGCAGAGATCTTAGCTGGGTCCATCCGCAACTCCCCCTGAGCGATTATGTAACCCAAAAAAGAGGTCTCAGACACATGAAATTCACATTTCTCCATCTTCACAAATAGTTTGTTCTCCAACAACCTTTGCAACACCTGGCGCACATGTAGTTCATGTTCCTGGGAGGACTCTGAGAAAATCAGGATATCATCCAGATAGACAAAAACAAAACGATTCAACATGTCCCGAAGGACATCATTCACGAGTGCCTGAAAAACAGCAGGGGCATTAGGCAAACCAAAAGGCATGACCAGATACTCAAAATGTCCCAAGGGTGTGTTGAAGGCAGTCTTCCATTCATCACCTTTACGAATGCGCACCAGGTGATACGCATTTCGTAGATCCAGTTTCGTAAAGATGGTAGCACCATGAAGGAGGGGAAAAGCAGAATTAATCAAAGGCAGAGAATACTTGTTCTTAATGGTGATGTTGTTAAGTCCACGGTAATCAATACAGGGTCTGAGGGTCTTATCCTTTTTAGCAACAAAAAAGAATCCCGCTCCTACCGGTGACGAGGAAGGACGAATAATACCTGCCCCCAAGGAGTCCAGAATGTAGTTCTCCATAGCCTCCATCTCCGGGCGGGAGAGATTGTACAGGCGACTGCTGGGGAGCGGGGCTCCTGGCTGGAGGTCAATGGCGCAGTCGTAAGGCCGGTGAGGAGGAAGGGAAGTAGCTCTGTGTTTGCAGAAAACGGATGCCAGGTCATGATACACCTCAGGGACAGCAGAAAGATCCATGGACTCCAGTGGAGGTTGAGGCACAGTACTGGCAGGAGTCTGAGCAGAACACAAGCAATTCACATGACAAAATGTGCTTCATGAAACAATTCTACCTGTCACCCAATCAATGTGTGGATTGTGTCTTATGAGCCAGGGGATACCAAGGACCAGGGGGGTCTGTGGGCAGTCGATAATATGGAATTGAATGTTCTCCTGATGATTTCCCGACACTCTAAGACAAACAGGAACAGTCTGATGGGTAATACGGGTCAACAATTGTCCATTTAGACCCTTAGCCTGCAGCGGACAGTCCATAGGAACAGTCTCCAAATCCATTTGTTGAGCCCACTCTCTATCCAAAAAGCTTTCGTCGGCACCAGAGTCAACCAGCGCACTAACAGAGAAATTCTGGGACTGCCACTGGAGGGATGCCTGGAGCAGAATGCGGGGAGAAGAGGAAGAATCCGCTGCTCGGCTCACCAAAACTTCTCCCATTAATGATGAGCCGGCCCTTTTCCCGGACGAACTGGGCAGGAAGGAACGAAATGACCAGCCTCTCCACAATACAGGCAGACCCGAGCCTGAATACGACGTGCACGCTCCTCTGAGGACAACCGTGCACGACCCACCTCCATGGCTTCGGGTTCATTGCTCCTCGTATCGACTCGGGAAGACCCGGCTTTCTCCGTAGGGAAGATGCGGGGAAGAGTTTGTTGACGACAGACAGGTTGCTTGGAACTAACACTCCTCTCCCGGCGGCGCTCCCGAATCCGATTATCCAACCTGATGGTGAGTGAAATAAGATTATCCAGCGTAGGCGATTCACCATATGACACCAATTCATCTTTTAAAGTCTCAGACAAAGCATTGATGAACACTCCTTGTAATGCCTCGTCATTCCAACCACTCACTGCCGCTAAAGTCCGAAACTCCACTGCCATCTCCGCCACACTGCGAGCCCCCTGCTGAAGAGAAAACAACCGTTTCGCAGCCTCCTTGCCTCGTACGGGGTGGTCAAAAACCTTCCTCATCTCAGTGGTGAAGGCAACGTAAGCGTTGCAAATGTCCGACTGACTCTCCCAGACCGCGGATCCCCAGGCACGAGCGGAACCGCTAGTAGAGTTGATAAGGTAGGCAATACGGGCTCTTTCTGAGGCGTAGGTGAGGGGCTGTTGTTCAAACACTAACGAGCATTGAGTCAAAAAATCGCCACAGGTTCCCATGTTCCCGTCATAGCGCTCTGGAGCAGGAACAAAGGGCTCTCTGATCTGGGCTGAAGGGGTAGTAAGGGCAGACACTTGATTGGTGAGTAATTGAACCTGATTAAGCAGCACCTGACTGTCCTCAGCAATCGTCTTAAACAGGGTATCATGTTGGCCAAGTAAAATGCCCTGGTTGGCTATGGCAGTCCAAATTTGAGTGCACTCTGGTGTGGTATCCGAGCTACTGTCTGCTGGGTTCATATTGGTCAGATCATACTGTTATGATTTAACTGGATAGAACCCAAATGCAGACAAGTACACCAAGCCAGAGAAGTTTTAACAGGTTTATTATAATGTTCAATAGTCCAGGTTTCCAATAAATGGGGAAGAGCAAGTCCAGGTTACAGGGAGGGTAACAGATCCAGGTCAGGGCAGGTGTGGTACCGTAATGTCCTAGTGTCCGTGGTGAGTCCAAAGGAGAGGTCCGATAGTGGAGAGCAGGATGGTGGTGGCAGGAGTGAAGCGGAGGCAGGAGTCAGGTTCCAAATATCTGTGGCACAGGAGAAAAAGTAAATAGACAGGCCAAAAACACAAGAGCGAAAACAGACAGGTTGAGTCGGCAGCGAGACTAACATGGTTGTCTTGACTATGATCTGACGATGAGTGGCAAGTTTGACCGGGTCTTAAAGGGCTGAGGTGATTATGGTGAATGAGCTGCAGCTGGAACCCTGACTCCCGCACACCAGACTTCACTCCTGCAATCAAGGACAAACAGAGGGGAGGGGAAGAGCAGAGAGAGAGCTACCTAGCAGCAGTAGGCCTAACAGATTGTGGATGCCAGGTCATCTGATGCAGCACTCCATCACTCTCCTTCTTGGTCAAATAGCCCTTACACAGCCTGGAGGTGTGTTGGGTCATTGTCCTGTTGAAAAACAAATGATAGTCCCACTAAGCCCAAACCAGATGGGATGGCGTATCGCTGCAGAATGCTGTGGTGCAAATGCTGGTTAAGTGTGCCTTGAATTCTAAATAAATCACTGACAGTGTCACCAGCAAAGCACCCCCACACCATCACACCTCCTCCTCCATGCTTCACGGTGGAAACAACACATGCAGAGATCATCCATTCACCTACTATGCGTCTCACAAAGACACAGCGGTTGGAACCAAAAATCTCAAATTTGGACTCATCAGACCAAAGAACTGATTTCCACCGGTCTAATGTCCATTGCTCGTGTTTCTTGGCCCAAGCAACTCTCTTCTTAGTAGTGGTTTCTTTGCAGCAATTCAACCATGAAGGCCTGATTCATGCAGTCTCCTCTGAACAGTTGATGTTGAGATGTGTCGGTTACTTGAACTCTGTGAAGCATTTATTTGGGCTGCAATTTCTGATGCTGGTAACTCTAATGAACTTATCCTCTGCAACAGAGGTAACTCTGGGTCTTCCTTTCCTGTGGCGGTCCTCATGAGAGCCAGTTTCATCATGTGCTTGATGGTTTTTGCGACTGCACTTGAAGAAACTTTTGAAGTTCTTGACATTTTCCAGATTGACATGAAGGTCAGTTTCTTCAAGTGCAGTCGCAAAAACCATCAGGGACTATCACTGACCTTCATGTCACAACACAACTGACTCCCGAGTGGCGCAGTGGTCTAAGGCACTGCATCGCAGTGCTAGCTGTGCCACTAGAGATCCTGGTTCGAGTCCAGGCTCTGTCGCAGCCGGGACCCATGGGCGGCGCACAATTGGTCCAGCGTCGTCCAAGGTAGGGGAGGGTTTGGCCGGCAGGGATGTGGTTTGTTTCCCACGGGGGGCCAGTATGACAAAACAAAAAAACAAACATGTATGCATTCACTAACTGTAAGACGCTCTGGATAAGAGCGTCTGCTAAAGGACTTAAATGTAAAATGATTGGCTCAAACGTATTAAGAAGGAAATCAATTCCACAAATTAACTTTTAACAAGGCACACCTGTTAATTGAAATGCATTCCAGGTGACTACCTCATGAAGCTGGTTGAGAGAATGCCAAGAGTGTGCAAAGCTGTCATCAAGGCAAAATGTGGCTACTTTGAAGAATCTCAAATATAAAATATATTTTGGTTTGTTTAACACTTTTTTGGTTACTATATGATTCCATATGTGTCATTTCATAGTATTTATGTCTTCATTATTATTCTACAATGTAGAAAATAGTAACAATAAAGAAAAACCCTTGAATGAGTAGGTGTGTCCAAACTTTTGACTGGTACTGTATATTTTTGGGGTACTTTAAGGGGTCTTAAAATTCTAAATCAAATAGCTAAATGATCCTTGGTATGACCTTCTTAAAACAATTCCATATAGCTTAGTAGACCCCCTCCCCCCTCTGGCTTAGACAGGGCTTAGACTGTTATGGGTTGTATAGTAGTAGGACAATTGATATTCCCAAACTCTCACTCTCCCCTCTCCTCAGGTTAGCGAGGTGGGATTCCCAGTGCAAAGATGACGGAGCGCTATGACTGCCACTACTGTAAGGAATCCCTGTTTGGGAAGAAGTACGTCCTGAGAGAGGAGAACCCATACTGTGTCAAATGCTATGAGAGCCTATACTCCAACACCTGTGAGGACTGCAAGAAACCCATCGGCTGCAACACCAGGGTAGGAACACACACACACACACGTATGCATTGCATGACACATGCAAATAGGGATGTACCACTAGCACTGTCTCTTTTTTTTTTTACCTTCCATCCAAGAACATTATCAAAGTGTGCTGTCTGACAGTCAGATTGTGATTGTCCCTCTGTTGCCTCCGTAGGACCTTTCCTATAAGGACCGCCACTGGCACGAGGAGTGTTTCCAGTGCTTCCAGTGTAAACGCTCTCTGGTGGACAAGCCCTTCTCCACCAAGGATGACCAGCTGCTCTGCACTGAGTGCTACTCCAACGAGTACTCCTCCAAGTGCCACGAGTGCAAGAAGACCATCATGCCTGGTGAGAACCTACACCTACATGTATCTAATCTACATATACTAAACACACACACACAGACGTGCACACAGGCATGTACACAGACTACTCTTGGACTATCACAGAGTACACAAACCTTCATAATTGTTGCAAACACAATTTAGATCTGTTAAAAATCAATTAAATCAATTAAAAACGAAATACCAATAATCTTTATGAAGTGATGTTATTCTACAGCCCTGACATTTTGAGTTGATTTGTTTGAGTGGTAGTAGTAGTAGTAGTAGTAGTAGTAGTAGTAGTAGTAGTAATAGTAGTAGTAGTACAAGTAGTATTACCACTAGGAGTAGTAGTAGCAGTAGTAGTAGTAGTAGTAGTAGTAGTAGTAGTAGTAGTAGTAGTAGTAGTAATACAAGTAGTATTACCAGTAGGAGTAGTAGTAGTAGTAGTAGTAGTAGTAGTAGTAGTAGTACAAGTAGTATTACCAGTAGGAGTAGTAGTAGCAGTAGTAGTAGTAGTAGTAGTAGCAGCGGTAGTAGTAGTAGTAGTAGTAGCAGTAGCAGTAGTAGCAGTAGTGGTAGTAGTAGTAGTAGTTGTACCAGCAGTAGTAGTAGTAATAGTAGTAGTAGTAGTAATAGTAATAGTAGTAGTAGTAGTAGTAGTAGTAGTAGTAGTAGTAGTAGTACCAGTAGTAGTAGTGGTAGTAGTACCAGTAGTAGTAGTAGTAGTGGTAGTAGTAGTAGTACCAGTAGTAGTAGTAGTAGTAGTAGTAGTAGTACCAGTAGTAGTAGTGGTAGTAGTAGTAGTAGTAGTAGTAGTAGTAGTAGTAATAGTAGTAGTAGTACCAGTAGTAGTAGTGGTAGTAGTAGTAGTACCAGTAGTAGTAGTAGTAGTAGTACCAGTAGTAGTAGTAGTAGTAGTAGTAGTACCAGTAGTAGTAGTAGTAGTAGTAGTAGTAATAGTAGTAGTAGTAGTAGTAGTAGTAGTAGTAGTAGCAGTACCAGTAGTAGTAGTAGTAGTAGTAGTAGTAGTGGTAGTAGTAGTAGTAGTAGTTGTACCAGCAGTAGTAGTAGTAGTAGTAGTAGTAGTAGTAATAGTAGTAGTAGTAGTAGTAGTAGTAGTAGTAGTAACAGTAGTAGTAGTGGTAGTAGTAGTAGTACCAGTAGTAGTAGTAGTAGTAGTAGTAGTAGTAGTGGTGGTAATAGTAGTAGTAGTAGTAATAGTAGCAGTAGTAGTAGTACCCGTAGTAGTAGTGGTAGTAGTACCAGTAGTAGTAGTAGTAGTAGTAGTAGTAGTACCAGTAGTAGTAGTAGTGGTGGTAATAGTAGTAGTAATAGTAGCAGTAGTAGTAGTGGTGGTGGTAATAGTAGTAGTAGTACTATTACTAGTAGTAGTAGTAGTAGTATTTGTAGTAGTCGAGGTGTTAATATTAGCAGTAGTAGTAGTAGTGGTGGTAGTAGTAGTAGTAGTAGTAGTAGTGGTGGTGGTAGTAGTAGTGGTAATAATAGTAGTAGTAGTAGTAGTACCAGTAGTAGTAGTAGTGGTGGTAACATTAGCAGTAGTAGTAGTAGTAATAGTAGTAGTAGTAGTAGTAGTAGTACCAATATTAGTAGTAGTGGTGGTAATAGTAGTAGTAGTATAGTAGTAGTAGTAGTGTGTATAGCCAGGACTAAACTCAAAAGTTTTGGATGATTCTAACTAATCTACGTCTTTAAATATCCTCATTACTATAAGCCCTTGGGATGGTGCTTCTCCCAGACAGACATACAGTCAGGCAGTCAGTGTAAATCTACTCTGGTGAGGTCTGGGTGCAGCAGAGCAGAAACACTGTATATAGATACTGTATAAATTATCTCCAGACTTCCTTGAACACAACAATGCCTCTCTGTCCCTAATGTTTTTTATAGAAAGACCCCCAGGCAGTATTCTAGAGAGCAACTCTGAGGGGGCACAGTGAGGGAATGTGTGTGCTACTCAAGGACTCAGTCCCCTCCTCTACTCCCTGTTCACCCATGACTGCATGGCCAGGCACGACTCCAACACCATCATTAAGTTTGCCGACGACACAACAGTGGTAGGCCTGATCACCAACAACAATGAGACAGCCTATAGGGAGGAGGTCAGAGACCTGGCCATGTGGTGCCAGGATAACAACCTCTCCCTCAACGTGACCAAGACAAAGGAGATGATTGTGGACTACAGGGGGGGAAAAAGAGGACTGAGCACGCCCCCATTCTCATTGACGGGGCTGTAGTGGAACAGGTTGAGAGCTTCAAGTTCCTTGGTGTCCACATCACCAATGAACTATCATGGTCCAAACACACCAAGACAGTCGTGAAGAGGGCACGACAAAGCCTATTCCCCCTCAGGAGACTGAAAGGATTTGGCATGGGTCCTCAGATCCTCAAAAAGTTATACAGCTGCACCATCGAGAGAATCCTGACTGGTTGCATCACCGCCTGATATGGCAACTGCTCGGCCTCCGACCGCAAGACACTACAGAGGGTAGTGCGTACGGCCCAGTACATCACTGGGGCCAAGCTTCCTGCCATCCAGGACCTCTATACCAGGCAGTGTCAGAGGAAGGCCCTCAAAATTGTCAAAGACTCCAGCCACCCTAGTCATAGACTGTTCTCTCTGCTACCGCACGGCAAGCGGTACCGGAGCGCCAAATCTAGATCCTGCTACTCTGTTAATTATTTATGCATAGTCACTTTAACTCTACCCACATGTACAGTGACAGAAAAAAGTATTTGATCCCCTGCTGATTTTGTACGTTTGCCCACTGACAAAGAAATGATCAGTCTATAATTTGAATGGTAGGTTTATTTGAACAGTGAGAGACAGAATAACAACAACAAAATCCAGAAAAACGCATGTCAAAAATGTTATAAATTGATTTGCATTTTAATGAGGGAAATAAGTATTTGACCCCGTCTCAATCAGAAATATTTCTGGCTCCCAGGTGTCTTTTATACAGGTAATGAGCTGAGATTAGGAGCACACTCTTAAAGGGAGTGCTCCTAATCTCAGTTTGTTACCTGTATAAAAGACACCTGTCCACAGAAGCAATCAATCAATCAATCAGATTCCAAACTCTCCACCATGGCCAAGACCAAAGAGCTCTCCAAGGATGTCAGGGACAAGATTGTAGACCTACACAAGGCTGGGATGGGCTACAAGACCATCGCCAAGTAGCTTGGTGAGAAGGTGACAACAGTTGGTGCAATTATTCGCAAATGGAAGAAACACAAAAGAACTGTCAATCTCCCTCCGCCTGGGGCTCCATGCAAGTTCTCACCTCGTGGAGTTGCAATGATCATGAGAACGGTGAGGAATCAGCCCAGAACTACACGTGAGGATCTTGTCAATGATCTCAAGGCAGCTGGGACCATAGTCACCAAGAAAACAATTGGTAACACACTACGCCGTGAAGGACTGAAATCCTGGAGCGCCCACAAGTTCCCCCTGCTCAAGAAAGCACATATACATGCCCTCTTTTTTTCTCAACACTTTTTTGTTGTTGTTTTATTTTACTTTTTTTATTAAGAAATAAATGCATTGTTGCTTAAGGTCTGTAAGTAAGTATTTCACGGTAATGTCTACACCTGTTGTATTTGGCGCATGTGGCAAATAAGATTTGATCCTCTTTCACACTCTTCATTCTCTATCCTCCCTAATTCCGTTACCCACCCACCCACCCTCTCTCTCTCTCTCTCTCTTTCCCTCTCTCTCTCTCTCCCTCCCGCCCTCCCTCCCTGCAGGTTCCAGGAAGATGGAGCATAAGGGTAACAGCTGGCATGAGACCTGCTTCACCTGCCAGCGTTGCCAGCAGCCCATCGGCACCAAGAGTTTCATCCCCAAGGAGAACCACAACTTCTGTGTGCCCTGCTACGAGAAACAGTTTGCCATGCAGTGTGTGCACTGCAAGAAAGTAGGTCAAAGGTCATGACCTTAGTGTAAATACTGTAGTTTCTCTTCCTCACTTTTTCTGTCCTCTAAAGTGGTGTATACATCATACAGATAGAAAACAGGGCTATTTCTACAACTGCTGAAAGATTGGCTGTGAATCTGGCAGGCAAGACTAGAGCAAGATCGTTTAGCACTTTATGTGTACATAAGTGTAATCATTATCCATTCACGTGGCAATTTATTAAATGGATTGCTGTAACCGCTAAAATCTGGTATCTGTTGGTGCCTGGTTTGTAGTGTGTGTGTGTAGTGGGGAAAAAAATATTTAGTCAGCCACCAATTGTGCAAGTTCTCCCACTTAAAAAGATGAGAGAGGCCTGTAATTTTCATCATAGGTACACGTCAACTATGACAGACAAAATGAGAAGAAAAAAATCCAGAAAATCACATTGTAGGATTTTTAATGAATTTATTTGCAAATTATGGTGGAAAATAAGTATTTGGTCAATAACAAAAGTTTCTCAATACTTTGTTATATACCCTTTGTTGGCAATGACACAGGTCAAATGTTTTCTGTAAGTCTTCACAAGGTTTTCACACACTGTTGCTGGTATTTTGGCCCATTCCTCCATGCAGATCTCCTCTAGAGCAGTGATGTTTTGGGGCTGTCGCTGGGCAACACGGACTTTCAACTCCCTCCAAAGATTTTCTATGGGGTTGAGATCTAGAGACTGGCTAGGCCACTCCAGGACCTTGAAATGCTTCTTACGAAGCCACTCCTTCGTTGCCCGGGCGGTGTGTTTGGGATCATTGTCATGCTGAAAGACCCAGCCACGTTTCATCTTCAATGCCCTTGCTGATGGAAGGAGGTTTTCACTCAAAATCTCACGATACATGGCCCCATTCATTCTTTCCTTTACACGGATCAGTCGTCCTGGTTCCTTTGCAGAAAAACAGCCCCAAAGCATGATGTTTCCACCCCATGCTTCACAGTAGGTATGGTGTTCTTTGGATGCAACTCAGCATTCTTTGTCCTCCAAACACGACGAGTTGAGTTTTTACCAAAAAGTTCTATTTTGGTTTCATCTGACCATATGACATTTTCCCAATCCTCTTCTGGATCATCCAAATGCACACCAGCAAACTTCAGACGGGCCTGGACATGTACTGGCTTAAGCAGGGGGACACGTCTGGCACTGCAGGATTTGAGTCCCTGGCGGCGTAGTGTGTTACTGATGGTAGGCTTTGTTACTTTGGTCCCAGCTCTCTGCAGGTCATTCACTAGGTCCCCCCGTGTGGTTCTGGGATTTTTGCTCACCGTTCCTGTGATCATTTTGACCCCACGGAGTGAGATCTTGCGTGGAGCCCCAAATCGAGGGAGATTATCATAACCAAGATGGCGAAGTAGTGCAGTCCTGTTTCTGTCGTGTGTCTGTAAATAGGCTGTAAATACCCTGTTTTTTTGTATTTTTCGTACATATTTCCCTATCAGACTTTTCATCCTTCTACAAAATATACTTTCCTGCAACCCGCCTCACTCAATGTGGAACGGATTCTATTATTGACTTACCTTTTATCTAGAATCTAGAATCTCCAGTTGAAACTAGCTAGCCAGCTAACTAGCTACTTGCTATTAGCCACAGCTAGCGGTGTTTCACCCAGATCATTGGATTTTTTCTGCGGGATAAATTTTAATCACTGGACATTGATCACCGGATATTCGGCCAGTCTGCACAGCGCGTTATCGACCCAGAACATATCAGTTTTTCCGCCGGAATCACTGATTCACTGGACCTTTAACTCCGGATTCATCGCTACCAGCTGGCTACAACAAAACGGAGGCTGTGGTCTGGCTAATCATCCCGAGCTAGGCCCATCTCCCGGCTATCTACCTCTCTATCAACCGGACGGGACCACCTAGTGTTGACACGGAGCCCCGCCGATCCTACACGACTGGTCTGCCGACGAAATCGTCTGATGTGGTTACGACGTTAACCACGAAGATTCCATCCATCTGCTAGCCCTGGCCCGTTAGCACACGTTATCCGTGGCCTCTTTACTCACTAAACTGAACTAGCTACTGAACTAGCTACTTGCTATTAGCCACAGCTAGCGGTGTTTCACCCAGAATATTGGATTTTTTTCCGCGGGATTAATTTTTAATCACTGGACATTGATCACCGGATATTCGGCAAGTCTGCACAGCGCGTTATCGACCCAGAACATATCAGTTTTTCCGCCGGAATCACTGAATCACTGGACCTTTAACTCCGGATTCATCGCTACCAGCTGGCTACAACAAAACGGACGTAGCACACGCTAGCTGTGGCCTCTTACTCACTAGCGCTTCACCACCGGACCTTATGATAACTCAGCTATACAGCTGATATCTGCTGGACTGTTCCTTTTTACGGTACTACATCCTGTTTATGTTTAGCCTCAGCCCAAACATGGTTAGTTTATTGTTGTTTCGGTTATTTCTAATTGTACTATATCACTGTAGACCCCCCAGCCTAGCTAAACCTGCCTTAGTTAGCTCCTTTGTCCCTCCCCCCATACACTCAGAGACCGACTCAATTGATGCCTCTAGAGATACTATCTCTTTCATTGTTACCCAACGCTTAGGTTTACCTCCACTTTACTCATATCCTTCCATATCCTTGTCTGTACATAATGCCCTGAATCTTTTCTATAACACCCGGAAATCTGCCCCCTTTATGCTATGTACCCAACGCACTAGAAGACCAGTTCTTAAAGCCTTTAGCCGTATCCTTATTCTAGTCCTCCTCTGTTCCTCTGGTGATGTAGAGGCTAACCCAGGCCCTGTAGCCCCCAGTATCACTCCTACTCCCCAGGAGCTATCATTTGATGACTTCTGTAATCGCAAAAGTCTTGGTTTCTTGCACATAAATATCAGAAGTCTACTTCCTAAGTTTGAGTTATTCACTGCGTTAGCACACTCTGCCAACCCTGATGTTCTAGCAGTGTCTGAATCCTGGCTCAGGAAGGCCACCAAAAATTCTGAAATGTCCATCCCCAACTATAACATTTTCCGTCTAGATAGAACTGCCAAAGGGGGTGGAGTTGCAATCTACTGTAGAGATAGCCTGCAGAGCTCTATCATACTATCCAGGTCTGTGCCCAAACAGTTTGAGCTTCTACTTCTAAAAATCCACCTTTCCAGAAATAAGTCTCTCACTGTTGCCGCTTGCTACAGACCCCCCTCAGCCCCCAGCTGTGCCCTGGACACCATATGTGAATTGATTGCCCCCCATTTATCCTCTGAGTTTGTACTGCTTGGTGACCTAAATTGGGATATGCTTAATACCCCAGCCATCCTACAATCCAAGCTAGATGCCCTCAACCTCACGCAAATTATCAACGAACCTACCAGGTACAACCCTAAATCCTTAAACATGGGTACCCTCATAGATATCATCCTGACTAACATACCCTCTAAATACACCTCAGCTGTCTTCAACCAGGATCTCAGCGATCACTGCCTTATTGCCTGCGTCCGTAACGGGTCCGCGGTCAAACGACCACCCCTCATCACTGTCAAACGCTCCCTAAAACACTTTAGCGAGGAGGCCTTCCTAATTGACCTGGCCCAGGTATCCTGGATGGATATAGATCTCATTCCGTCAGTAGAGGATGCCTGGTTGTTCCTTAAAAGTAATTTCCTCTCAATCTTAAATAAACATGCCCCATTCAAAAAATACAGAACTAAGAACCGATATAGCCCCGGGTTCTCCTCAGACTTGACTGCCCTTGACCAGCACAAAAACATCCTGTGGCGTACAGCATTAGCATCAAATAGCCCCCGCGATATGCAACTTTTCAGGGAAGTTAGGAACCAATATACACAAGCAGTCAGGAAAGCAAAGGCTAACTTTTTCAAACAGAAATTTGCATCCTGTAGCACTAACTCCAAAAAGTTTTGGGACACTGTAAAGTCCATGGAGAATAAGAGCACTTCCTCCCAGCTGCCCACTGCACTGAGGCTAGGAAACACTATCACCACCGATAAATCTACAATAATCGAGAATTTCAACAAGCATTTTGCTACAGCTGGCCATGCTTTCCATCTGGCTACCACTAACCCGGCCACCAACTCTGCACCCTCTGCTGCAACTTGCCCATGCCCCCCCCGCTTCTCCTTCACACAAATTCAGACAGCTGATGTTTTGAAAGCACTGCAAAATCTGGATCCCTACAAATCAGCTGGGCTAGACAATCTGGACCCTTTCTTTCTAAAACTAGCCGCCGAAATTGTCGCAACCCCTGTTACTAGTCTGTTCAACCTCTCTTTCATAACGTCTGAGATCCCCAGAGATTGGAAAGCTGCCGCGGTCATCCCCCTCTTCAAAGGGGGTGACACTCTAGATCCAAACTGCTACAGACCTATATCCATCCTGCCCTGCCTTTCGAAAGTATTCGAAAGCCAAGTTAACAAACAGATCATCGACCATTTCGAATACCACCGTACCTTCTCCGCTATGCAATCCGGTTTAAGAGCTGGTCACGGGTGCACTTCAGCCACGCTCAAGGTCCTAAACGATATTATAACCACGATTGATAATAGACAGTACTGTGCAGCCGTCTTCATCGACCTGGCCAAGGCTTTCGACTCTGTCAACCACCGCATTCTTATTGGCAGACTAAATAGCCTTGGTTTCTCAAATGACTGCCTCGCCTGGTTCACCAACTACTTCTCAGATAGAGTTCAGTGTGTCAAATCGGAGGGCCTGTTGTCTGGACCTATGGCAGTCTCTATGGGGGTGCCACAGGGTTCAATTCTTGGGCCGACACTTTTCTCCGTGTATATCAATGATGTTGCTCTTGCTGCTGGTGACTCTCAGATCCACCTCTACGCAGACGACACCATTTTGTATACATCTGGCCCTTCATTGGACACTGTGTTAACAAACCTCCAAACGAGCTTCAATGCCATACAACAATCCTTCAGTAGCCTTCAACTGCTCTTAAACATTAGTAAAACTAAATGCATGCTTTTCAATCGAACGCTGCTAGCACCCGCCCACCCGACTAGAATCACCACTCTCGACGGGTCTGACCTAGAGTATGTGGACAACTACAAATATCTAGGTGTCTGGTTAGACTGTAAACTCAACTTCCAGACTCACATAAAGAATCTCCAATCCAAAGTTAAATCTAGAATCGGCTTCCTATTTCGCAACAAAGCCTCCTTCACTCATGCTGCCAAACATGCCCTCGTAAAACTGACTATCCTACCGATCCTTGACTTCGGCGATGTCATTTACAAAATAGCCTCCAACACTCTACTCAGCAAATTGGATGTAGTCTATCACAGTGCCATCCGTTTTGTCTCCAAAGCCCCATACACTACCCACCACTGTGACCTGTACGCTCTTGTTGGCTGGTCCTCACTACATGTTCGTCGTCAAACCCACTGGCTCCAGGCCATCTATAAATCACTGCTAGGCAAATCCCCGCCTTATCTTAGCTCATTGGTCACCATAGCAGCACCCACCCGTAGTCTGCGCTCCAGCAGGTATATCTCACTGGTCATTCCCAAAGCCAACACCTCCTTTGGCCGCCATTCCTTCCAGTTCTCTGCTGCCAATGACTGGAACGAATTGCAAAAATCTCTGAAGCTGGAGACTCTTATCTCCCTCAATAACTTTAAGCATCAGTTGTCAGAGCACCTTACCGATCACTGCACCTGTACACAGCCCATCTGAAATTAGCCCACCCAACTACCTCATCCCTATATTGTTATTTATTTTGCTCTTTTGCACCCCAGTATCTCTATTTGCACATCATCTCTTGCACATCTAGCATTCCAGTGTTAATACTATTGTAATTATTCTGCACTATAGCCTATTTATTGCCTTACCTCCATAACTTGCTACATTTGCACACACTGTATATATATTTTCTGTTGTATTTCTGACTTTATGTTTTTTTTTTACCCCATATGTAACTCTGTGTTGTTTTTATTGCACTACTTTGCTTTATCTTGGCCAGGTCGCAGTTGTAAATGAGAACCTGTTCTCAACTGGCTTACCTGGTTAAATAAAGGTGAAATAAAAAATAAAATAAAAAAATCAGTGGTCTTGTATGTCTTCCATTTCCTAATAATTGCTCCCACAGTTGATTTCTTCAAACCAAGCTGCTTACCTATTGCAGATTCAGTCTTCCCAGCCTGGTGCAGGTCTACAATTTTGTTTCTGGTGTCCTTTGACAGCTCTTTGGTCTTGGCCATAGTGGAGTTTGGAGTGTGACTGTTTGAGGTTGTGGATAGGTGTCTTTTATACTGATAACAAGTTCAAACAGGTGCCATTAATACAGGTAACGAGTGGAGGACAGAGGAGCCTCTTAAAGAAGAAGTTACAGGTCTGTGAGAGCCAGAAACTTTGCTTGTTTGTAGGTGACCAAATACTTATTTTCCACCATAATTTGCAAATAAATTCATAAAAATCCTACAATGTGATTTTCTGGATTTTTTTTCTCTCAATTTGTCTGTCATAGTTGACGTGTACCTATGATGAAAATTACAGGCCTCTCTCATCTTTTTAAGTGGGAGAACTTGCACAATTGGTGGCTGACTAAATACTTTTTTTCCCGACTGTATGTGCTCACTTGTGTGCAGTCACTGTGCACGTGTATGTGTTTGATGTGTGTGTATCTGTCTCTCCCTATAATAGCCCATCACTACTGGTGGGGTGACCTATCGCGACCAGCCCTGGCATAAGGACTGCTTCCTGTGCACCGGCTGCAAGCAGCAGCTGTCTGGCCAGCGCTTCACCTCCCGTGATGACTTTGCCTACTGCCTCAACTGTTTCTGCAACCTGTACGCTAAGAAGTGTGTCTCCTGCACCACCCCCATCAGCGGTAAACTATCTCTCCATCTGTTCCAGACGCACGTTTTCTGCTCAGGTCATGCACCGATTATTAGATCTTTACAACACGTGGACTAGTGCTTAGTGTATCAGGAACTAAACGAACATGATATAACGATCTGATCATCTGTGCAGACCTGCGATTAAATTGTGTACCAGAACACACCCTGTCTCTCTAACAGAGTGAGTCAGTCAGTCAATTAGATACTCACTTTTAAATCAGTTCTAACTTATAAGCAGTAAGTCTGTCAGTCAATCACTTACTCACCCATCACGCTGTACACTGTGGCCCTGTTTGAATCCTTACTAAATGTCTCCTCCTTTCCTCCCTCCCCAATCACTGATCTATGTAATTGGGTTAGAGAAAGCAAGGTGCAGTATATCTGCTCTACGGTTTCCTCCATTTATGTTTTAGGATGCAGAGACATCCCTCACCTTTTGATTACAGTATGTGTTCATCTCTTCCTGTCTCTCTCAGGTCTGGGTGGCAGTAAGTACATCTCATTTGAAGAGCGCCAGTGGCACAACGACTGCTTCAACTGTAAGAAGTGCTCCGTCTCCCTAGTTGGCCGGGGTTTCCTCACCGAGCGTGACGACATCCTGTGCCCCGAGTGCGGCAAAGACATCTGATTGGATAGTAACGAAACAACCAGGAAGTAATAGAGTCCCAACAACGACTTATCAGAGCACAACTGAGTATCACTGTATACAGTGAGGGAAAAAAGTATTTGATCCCCTGCTGATTTTGTACATTTGCCCACTGACAAAGAAATGATCAGTCTACAATTTTAATGGTAGGTTTATTTGAACAGTGAGTGACAGAATAACAACAACAAAATCTAGAAGAACACATGTCAAAAATGTTATAAATTGATTTGCATTCTAAATGAGGGAAATACGTATTTGACCCCCTCTCAATCAGAAAGATTTCTTTCTCCCAGGTGTCTTTCATACAGGTAACGAGCTGAGATTAGGAGCACACTCTTAAAGGGAGTGCTCCTAATCTCAGTTTGTTACCTGTATAAAAAGACAGCTGTCCACAGAAGCAATCAATCAATCAGATTCCATACTCTCCACCATGGCCAAGACCAAAGAGCTCTCCAAGGATGTCGGAGATTGTAGACCTACACAAGGCTGGAATGGGCTACATGACCATCGCCAAGCAGCTTGGTGAGAAGGTGACAACAGTTGGTGCGATTATTCGCAGATGGAAGAAACACAGAAGAACTGTCAATCTCCCTCGGCCTGGGGCTCCATGCAAGATCTCACCTCGTGGAGTTGCAATGATCATGAGAACGGTGAGGATTCAGCCCAGAACTACACGGGAGGATCTTGTCAATGATCTCAAGGCAGCTGGGACCATAGTCACCAAGAAAACAATTGGTAACACACTACGCCGTGAAGGACTGAAATCCTGCAGCGCCTGCAAGGTCCCCCATATACAGGCCCGTCTGAAGTTTGCCAATGAACATCTGAATGATTCAGAGGAGAACTGGGTGAAACTGTTGTGGTCAGATGAGACCAAAATGGAGCTCTTTGGCATCAACTCAACTCGCCGTGTTTGGAGGAGGAGGAATGCTTCCTATGACCCCAAGAACACCATCCCCACCGTCAAACATGGAGGTGGAAACATTATGCTTTGGGGGTGTTTTTCTGCAAAGGGGACAGGACAACTTCACCGCATCAAAGGGACGATGGACGGGGCCATGTACCGTCAAATCTTGGTTGAGAACCTCCTTCCTTCAGCCAGGGCATTGAACATGGGTCGTGGATGGGTATTCCAGCATGACAATGACCCAAAACACACAGCCAAGGCAACAAAGGAGTGGCTCAAGAAGAAGCACATTAAGGTCCTGGAGTGGCCTAGCCAGTCTCCAGACCTTAATCCCATAGAAAATCTGTGGAGGGAGCTGAAGGTTCGAGTTGCCAAACGTCAGCCTCGAAACCTTAATGACTTGGAGAAGATCTGCAAAGAGGAGTGGGACAAAATCCCTCCTGAGATGTGTGCAAACCTGGTGGCCAACTACAAGAAACGTCTGACCTCTGTGATTGCCAACAAGGGTTTTGCCACCAAGTACTAAGTCATGTTTTGCAGAGGGGTCAAATACTTAATTCCCTCATTAAAATGCAAATCAATGTATAACATTTTTGACATGCGTTTTTCTGGATTTGTTGTTATTTGTCTCTCACTGTTCAAATAAACCTACCATTAAAATTATAGACTGATCATGTCTTTGTCAGTGGGCAAACGTACAAAATCAGCAGGGGATCAAATACTTGTTTCCCCTCACTGTATATGACGTGAACACAAGATAATGGTTGCGTTCCCCTGCTCGGACGTTGCATGCATCAACCAATGATTAGTTGCCATGTCATCGACTGGGCAGTCCAGCATCAGATTGCTATAACATGTGGTTAGCTGATACGTAAAATAGCTATCCAAGCATTGTAGGATCTGGCATACATCAGCAATGCCTGGGCAGAGGAACACACCCACTATTAAGACTACTAACCCCATATACTATTTGAGTTCAAAACTATACATTTGACTGTTTTTTGGAGTGCAACAGCAAATATTGCTTTCTGCATGCCCTGGCTTGATACATAAAATATCAGTGAGGTTTAGTGCATGAATGTCAGCTGTCATAATCTATTATATACTTATAAAGATTCATATATTCAGAGTTTATGTATTTAAAGGAATAGTTCACCAGAATTACACAATTATCGCAGTTTATGGAAACAAATATGTAATTCTGTAATTTGGGTGAACTATACCTAAGATTTTAAAGGCTATTTATTTATTAAGGAGCATAAGTCCCAAAGTTGTGAAATGTGAACTAACTCACAAAGAAACAGGTTTACTGGGATTTACCCTGCTGCAAAGTTTGTAATGTTATTCAGATGGGAATAAAACAAAAGCTACAGGAAAAATAAATGTTATTAACCAAATTGTAAATAATGACCGTTTGGTTTTTAAGCTCTGTTTATTATCACCCCCAACAAGTATACATTTGACTGACACTGGTGCAAATGCTTGTTAACCCTGACCCATTCGTGACTATTGAAGTGAGAGCCCTCAGTCATTTTCCAAAGGCTCCGATGGAAAGTCAGTGTCTGAAGTCCAAATAAAGAACTATAAAAATACACCAACTGCTGAACACCTTGTATGACTAAGGAAGTGACATGAAGTTAACAACACTGTTTCCTCTAGGAGTTTTTTCAGCTGCGGTGGCAGAGTTAGCAGAGGATGGGGTCCAATAAGGTGCAGTGGATGGGGACTTCCTCTATACATCTACATTATAAAATTGCAGCGGCGGCTAAATGCATATTTGAGAAACACTGAACAATGCCATCGAGTTGGTACAAGTTGCCCCTAACTGCTGGTCCTGGGTCAGGTATGCTTTGATGCCCTAATGGTTAAGGGTAGGATTCAAGGTTGGCTAATCTGATCCTAGACCAGGAGCAACGTCTTTCTCAGGCACTTGCAAATCATGAAGGACTGATTCTCTGGCACCATCTAGTTGTTCACCTCCATTTCATTCAAATGCACCCCCACTCAAGGCTTCATACAAGGCAATACACACTAGCTAAACATCCCATTACAAATTCAAGTGTCACAGTACTAATACAATAAAGCTGGAATCATTAAAATGGTGAAACAGGAACAAATAAGTTACCCACTCTGACATCATTGCACGCACGATAGAAGAGCACAATATGTACTACAATTAGTTTTACTATGACGACGCTCCTCAGCTCGGCAACAAAAACAATAACGGTGGTGGGGCGGCCAGTGGCGATGTTTCCCCCTACTGAGGACCCTACCTAATCACTATCAAAACACTTACAATCCCTAACCTGTCATGACCCACTGTTTGCAATACATGTGGATATGGTACGGCCACACAGACATATGAAGATGCATAAGCACTTAGCATTGCAGACCCAAAGGTTTCCTATCAAGTTAAGCACAATCAGCCTCCTTAACTCAAGCTCTCTAACCAGCACTGGAAGACTGAACTCTGAAACTACTCTAAGAGGATTTCAGGTAGGTGACATCACAGAATTATAATGCATAGAACAGTATTGAGGGTTAAACTGCTTATTCCACAAAATACTTATGGACATAGAAATATTGTGGTGCCATGCCTGCAGTAAGTCAGTATAGTCCCAGTTAACTCTAGTTCCATGGGAGGGTGCTGTGGTCTGGCTCCATGGGAGGGTGCTGTGGTCTGGCTCCATGGGAGGGTGCTGTGGGACAGGAGCAGAGTACTCACTGTAAGGACACTTGAGGGTCAGGTAAAGGGTCAGAGAGTAGTTCCGGGGTCCAGGTAGGTAAATGAGGACTGAAGTCACCACCCCAAAAATTTGAGTAGTTCTGTGGTTGTCCCGACTGGCAGAGAATTCCCCGCAGTGTGAGGGGGCTCATCACTGCTCTATAGTGGAGTGATGGGTCTCTCGGTAGGGTCAAGGGTCAGGGCCATGTCACTTTTTGGATCTTTTTCTTGTCTTTGAGTTCATCCTGCAGAGACAGAGAGACGATCACCGACGACATTCACAGATCAGATTCAGACAACATTCTCAGTTCAGATGACATTCAAAGATCTGCTTCACAATAACCTCAACATTCCCAAAAAGTCAGTAAAATAGCCCATGACAGCAGTCACCAACCCTGGTCCTGGAAAGCTACCGAATGTGAAAGCTTTCGGTCCAGTGCAACTGTAAAAAAACGGATTCAACTAAATCATCAGGGCCCTGATTATAATATACACTGCTCAAAAAAATTAAGGGAACACTTAAACAACACAATGTAATTCCAAGTCAATCACACTTCTGTGAAATCAAACTGTCCACTTAGGAAGCAACACTGATTGCTTAGGAAGCAACACTGATTTCACATGCTGTTGTGCAAATGATATAGACAACAGGTGGAAATTCTAGGCAATTAGCAAGACACCCCCAATAAAGGACTGGTTTTGCAGGTGGTGACCACAGACCACTTCTCAGTTCCTATGCTTCCTGGCTGATGTTTTGGTCACTTTTGAATGCTGGCAGTGCTTTCACTCTAGTGGTAGCATGAGACAGAGTCTACAACCCACACAAGTGGCTCAGGCAGTGCAGCTCATCCAGGATGGCACATCAATGCGAGCTGTAGCAAGAAGGTTTGCTGTGTCTGTCAACGTAGTGTCCAGAGCATGAAGGCGCTACCAGGAGACAGGCCAGTACATCAGGAGACGTGGAGGAGGCCGTAGGAGGGCAACAACCCAGCAGCAGGACTGCTACCTCCGCCTTTGTGCAAGGAGGAGCAGGAGGAGCACTGCCAGAGCCCTGCAAAATGACCTCCAGCAGGCCACAAATGTGCATGTGTCTGCTCAAACAGTCAGAAACAGACTCCATGAGGGTGGTATGAGGGCCCGACGTCCACAGGTGGGGGTTGTGCTTACAGCCCAACACCGTGCAGGACGTTTGGCATTTGCCAGAGAACACCAAGATTGGCAAATACGCCACTGGCGCCCTGTGCTCTTCACAGATGAAAGCAGGTTCACACTGAGCACGTGACAGAGTCTGGAGACGCCATGGAGAACGTTCTGCTGCCTGCAACATCCTCCAGCATGACCGGTTTGGCGGTGGGTCAGTCATGTTGTGGGGTGGCATTTCTTTGGGGGGCCGCACAGCCCTCCATGTGCTCGCCAGAGGTAGCCTGACTGCCATTAGGTACCGAGATGAGATCCTCAGACCCCTTGTGAGACCATATGCTGGTGCGGTTGGCCCTGGGTTCCTCCTAATGCAAGACAATGCTAGACCTCATGTGGCTGGAGTGTGTCAGCAGTTCCTGCAAGAGGAAGGCATTGATGCTATGGACTGGCCCGCCCGTTCCCCAGACCTGAATCCAATTCAGCACATCTGGGACATCATGTCTCGCTCCATCCACCAACGCCACGTTGCACCACAGACTGTCCAGGAGTTGGCGGATGCTTTAGTCCAGTCTGGGAGGAGATCCCTCAGGAGACCATCCGCCACCTCATCAGGAGCATGCCCAGGCGTTGTAGGGAGGTCATACAGGCACGTGGAGGCCACACACACTACTGAGCCTCATTTTGACTTGTTTTAAGGACATTACATCAAAGTTGGATCAGCCTGTAGTGTGGTTTTCCACTTAAATTTTGAGGGTGACTCCAAATCCAGACCTCCATGGGTTGATACATTTGATTTCCATTGATAATTTGTGTGATTTTGTTGTCAGCACATTCAACTATGTAAAGAAAAAAGTATTTAATAAGATTATTTCATTCATTCAGATTTAGGATGTGTTATTTTAGTGTTCCCTTTATTTTTTTGAGCAGTGTATTATTATTTATCAACCGGGTGGTTCGAGCACTGAATGCTGATTGGATGAAAGCCGTGGTATAGCAGATCGTATACCACGGGTATAACCCAAAATTACTTTTTACTGTTCTAATTACATTGGTAACCAGTTTATAATAGCAATAAGGCACTGCATTGCGTCGTGCATAAGAACAGCCTTTAGCCGTGGTATATTGGCCAGATACCACACCCCCTCGTGCCTTATTGCTTAAATATACTATTAGCTGAATCCAAAATCCTGCAGCCTGTAGCTCTCCAGGACCACAGTTGGTGACCAGAAAAACATAATCTTTAGAAAAATATTTCACATAAACCAGTAGATACTGAGGTTGCATACCGAGCTGTCTGCCTCCCGTTTGAGATTAACCGAGGTGGGGGGGCTCCCCGGACCCTTGTTCCCTGTGGGACTCCTGTGGGGGCCTCCTGTGCTGTGGGAGGACGAGGAGGGGGTAGGGGTGGTGCTGGACAGCTTGCGTATGGGCTTGAAGAGGTTCATGGAGGGAGGGGGCTTGAATCTGTCTGTCACCCCAGACCCTGAGGTCTGACCCTCTGGCTTCTTCAGTCTGACGGGGCCAACTTTAGAGGAGCTGCCATCGAACCCGATCAGAGGCCTCTTCCTGTTGTGGTCGTTACCGGAGCTGCAAGACAAAACAGGACATACTGACTGAGGCAATTACACAGATTTCTCACTTCTAAATGTATGCCAAACACTACTTTAAACAATTGACACAGTAAAATATAAATACATTTTCTGGAAAAAACTTCAGATGCAAAACTTGGCCTCAGATTTAATCTGTTACTAAACTTTGTATCTGCACCACTCTTCCTGTAAATGGGTTTTTGTACAATTCTCTGTGGAAATTGTTAAAAGTAGTGCAAATTTGTAAAAATCTGAAATGAATGGTTTTTGTTTGGTATACATTTTAAAGTGAAAAATCTGAGTCTCAGCGTAAGTCTGTTACTATGGAAATGCTGTGTATCATTGTGGAGTCGTTGGATTTGACTGTGGTAAGAGCATCAACAGCAAAATGTCTGTGGCCATCAAACTGCAGAGAGATATTCTTTCATATCGGGCTGATTTCCTCAACAACTAACAGGCTCAACTTTTCCACTGTTTTGGTCCAACAGCTCCCACGTTGGAGCAGCATGAGCGTACCCATGCACAAATACTCTGAAAGCAAAGTCTTGCATCACGCTCATCTCAATATGTACGGTTTTCAAATCTCCTTTTTCAAACTCAGTTTATCTTTTTGTAAAGTCAGTGACATTTTTTTATTGTCAATGTAACAGAGTTAATGGAGAAGTTCTCTTTGTTACAACCAAATCTCTATTTTTTTTATGTAAATGGCATGTTATAGAAAGGTCCAGACACCTTGGTGATTTCAGGTTTTAGAGAAACTTATCCTCTCCCCACCTATGAGACTGTCCACTGTCTGTCCTCTGTCGCGCTCGGGTCTGCTCCATCCTCTTTCCCCAGCGGTTGTTTGGCAGCGCTCTCTGCGGGAGGGGGATGACGTGCCGGAGGTAGAGATCCGTGAGCTGGACGCGGCTCCCATAGTCTCCGGTGGTTATCTTTTTCTGTCCAGGACAGGGGCCAGAACATGTCACGTGTTAGTTAGAGCCTCATCAAAACCAACAGCTGACACTAATCATAAACTGGAGCCAAAACAGGGAAGACCTCGCTAGCTGTTCAATAAGAAACATTTTGCTACGGTGTGTACTAATGAATACACCCCGGGTACACCTGACGCATGCGCACAAACCACCTAAAAACTTGCACGAGGTCATTGTATACGCATGCGTCAGGTAATAAACTAAACACATCCGACTCTAAACAAACCATGAGCCACGCATTTTGAAAGTTGGTTTAATAATATTTTCCTGTCGATATTTCCAACATGCTGCTTTTGCATGGCCTCTTTAGTGTTCTGACGCTGGTGCAAATAGCTAACTAGCTAAATGGGTGGTCCTCTGTAGCTCAATTGGGAGAGCATGGCACTTGTAACGCCAGGGTAGTGGGTTCGATCCCCAGGACCACCCATACGTAAAAATGTATGCACACATGACTGTAAGTCACTTTGGATAAAAGCGTCTGCTAAATGGCATATTATATTATTATATTATAAATCAGCAGACCTTTTTGGCTACAATACAAGCTAGCTGGCTACCTAGCTGACTAGCGCTAAATCAATGTTCAAATTCAGCCCTGATTCGTCTCTTACCTCATTCAGAACCAACTGGATGAACTCCTGAGACAGGAGCTCGGGGTGTAGTAAGAGTTCTGCGTTAGAAGCGCCTCTATCCTGAGATTTGTCTTTCCCTTCACGTCCCATGTCGCTGGAGCCCGCCATCTTTGCCCCCCCACCCCCCAAGCATCCTCTACGTCTGGTCGTGACGTATTTCAGCTGTTCCATCAATCAGATTTATCTTCTTCTTCGATTAGGTTTAACGGCGGTTGGCAGCCAATACATGTTGCATTACCGCCACCTACTAGACTGGAGTATAACTCCCTTATACTTTGCTTTACTTTTTACTTTAAAAAATAAAATAATAATAATAAATATATATATAATACTAATACTCTACCATTTAACACTACACTCACAAAATATTTTTACAAAATAATAATAATAACATACTCCACTACTTCAATCTATGTAGTCCTCCTTCAGGCCAACAGCCTGAAATGATGGGACACCGCCACTTAACACACCCTGTACGTAAGTCTCGCACACCCAAATACCTCTCTGCAGCTGCCACCACAACCTCTATTTTCTGTGACTTACATTCCATCCCTGCAGTGCAGTTGATAACCATTGCTATAAATGTCAAAAATGCAATCTTACTGAAACATGTATCACTTGTTGGTTTATCCCTCTGTACTGGTACAGATATACTACTCACACCACTCCTCTCAGGATCCCTCCCCCTTGACCCATCTTCCTCTACTTTCTTCACTGCCTCAGCATATGACAACTTCTGCACTATTCTAACCCTGGAAACCTCAACCTGCCTCTCTCGCATGGGACATTTCTGATCCCCAGCCCCATGGTCACCTCTACAATTAACACATACCACTACTTTCCCCTATGCTACACATTCGTTTGTCTCATGCCCTTCTGCACACTTCTCACACCTAGGAACCGTTCAATGGTGCCCTTTTCTTGAGAGCAAAATAATTCACATCTCTTGCCCCCATTCTTTTAACACGGAGCGCCTGCTCCCTCTGACCGGCAGAAACACAAACAATTATCACCAGTCCACTTCTGGTTACCCTCACCGATTCCACAGCACCTAACTCTGTTTTCACCCACCCTGAAACCACAAATGGATCAGCCAAAAGGCAAGGGTCCACTTTTTCCAAAAACTTCACTCCTGCTGTCACAGACTCATCTTTATCCTGACCCTTGGTGTAAACCTCGGGCTCCGAGAACTTCACCATACCTACCACCTCCGATACTTCGCCCTTATTCACTTCCATTTCTCCTCCTGTCTTCAACTCACTCTGCTTACACTTTCTACCATTCTTCTTTAACAAACCATCTCCCTTTTTTCTGCCTCAAGCTCACCCTCATCCTCTCGCTCTTTCTTTTTCCCTCCATTCCTCCTCCGTATTCCAAGTATTAACTCTCCTTATGATAATACTGCACTTCTCCTGACATACATCTTGTTTTTGCCTTGTCAAGGGATGCCATTTAATCGGCTGTCACAATCTCCGTACAATCAGCACGAATCCCTCGGGATGTAGCGCTCCCCACTGGCACTGACAGGCCTCGTTAATTGATGTCTTATTCCAATCAGATTCATCATCAAGGTAAGGGGGCTCAAATGTGCTATGTCTCAATCAATTATAATGGCTTCCTTTCCTTATGTCTATGTATCCTTCACATGAACTAAACCAGTGATACACTTAATGTAGATACTTCCTTTTTATGTTGCATAAAAAGGATCTGCAGGGATGTTTTCTCTGTCAGTTCTTGCAGCTCAGTGTTGATGATGAAAATGAGACGCAGAGACAAGGAAGCAACCTTTGCCTGTCCAGTAGACAGATCTAAAGCCTGTTTCGTGATATATTTAGGTCTAGCCTAAGGTTATTATGACTATGAGTTAGGGTAAGGCAAACTTATGCTAGACCTGTCATCAAGGCAAAGAGTGGCTACTTTGAAGAATCTCAAATATAAATATTTTATTTAACACTTTTTTGGTTACTACATGATTCCATATGTGTTATTTCATAGTTCTGATGTCTTCACTATTATTCTACAATGTAGAAAATAGTAAAAATAAAGAATAACCCTTGACTGAGTAGGTGTGTCCAAACTTTTGACTGGTACTGTAGTACATATCTTTCTTCTTTCATTCAAGCAGTAGAATTGAGATAATCACACCTTACGCAAAGTGAATTAGTTTACATGGCGTGCCCTAGATTGGAACTTCTCTCAGTAAACTGTTTAACCACGGTACATATGGAGATTAATTACCTACAGCACAGACTGTGTGTTCTGCTGTGGAAGATAAGGGTCAGATATGGGTCTCACACACATAAATGCACTCCACAACCTACAATCCATAGAGGTCTTTAGTATCCCAGCAACACAACCATTGTATTGACATTGTAGAGGCAGGGGACGGCTGTACGTGGTTTGTTTTCGACAACAGGTTCAACCTTTGTCAACCAGCATGCCCAACATATAATATTTTAGTTCCAGTATTAGGTTTTAGGTACAATGTTAGCCTATTACAGTATGTAGACAACTTACAACGGTTATAACTGTGTTTAACATGATTTGTTATTTCATTTCTACTCAGTCTATATGCTACATCTGCATAGTTGATGACATCAACACACCTGTTAATTGGATTGTTAGTTCATTCATTAAATCAATTATTCCTTCACTGAAACATTTTTTTTTTTATATTGTTCAACATTTCTTTACAATTTTATCCAATGTTTTCATTTACATACAGTATAATTAGACATATACAACAACCATCTGGGGAAACGATCACCAACAGTACTCAGCCAATTATACAAACACCAGGGAAACGGTTCAATAGAAAACACTGTTCCCAGTTGTGCATCATTTCTCTTCATGTCTTTTTTTTAGAAGAAGGGAAATAAAGACTTTTGAGTGCCTCTGTTCACGGCTGTCCAGTGTCAACCGCACTTTACACAGAACACAAGAATGTACTCGCCACTATTGCGCCGATGCAAATAATCTGTCAAAAGACAGCAACGTTTCAGCAGCAAGCCGTCTATTCTGATGAAATGTTGATGTCTTAACAAATCGTGTAGAGAGTATAGCAGGTCCTTTACACCAGTGGACCACCCTGTAGCTTCAAGACCAGAGTTGGTGACCACTGCTTTCCACTGTTACCAGAGCGTGTCCTCAGAGTGAGCGTTAGTTCCACATAGCCAACTGGGTCTCACCGCATACGTAGATGTTACTGTCACACAGTCAACTGGGTCTCACTGCACATGTAGATGTTACTGTCCCACAGCCAACTGGGTCTCACCGCACACGTAGATGTTACTGTCACACAGCCGACTGGGTCTCACCGCACACGTAGATGTTACTGTCACACAGCCGACTGGGTCTCACCGCACACGTAGATGTTACTGTCACACAGCCGACTGGGTCTCACCGCACACGTAGATGTTACTGGGTCTCACCCTCCTGCGGCTCCGGCCTGGCACCCTGGGACACAGCCTGCAGCTCTTGGGCATGAACTCCAGACACGCCTCCCGGAACTTCCTGATCCTCCAGCAGTAGATGACGGGGTTAAACACAGTCTTCAGGTAGCTGAGCCACAGAGCCCCCACACTGACCGGGTAGAAGGCAGGGCTGAAGTAGAACCTCCGGCTGAACACGGCCAACAGACTGACCACAGTGTGGGGCAGCCAGCACACAGAGAAGCCGATGAAGAGGATGAGGATGGTGGTGAAGGCCCGCGTCTTGAAGCTCATGTCCACGTTGACCTGCGGGGGCCGTTGCAGGCCGGTCAGGCCCAGCTTGCTGACCTGGTTGAGGACCGGGAGGCTGGCCTGGTCAGAGGTGTGGTTGTGGATGCGCAGGGCGTTGCGGCGGACCGTGTTGAGGATGCATAGGTAGGAGTAGAGCATGACGCCGAACGGCACAAAGAACACCGCCACCGCCAGCAGCACCGTGTAGCAGCGGTCGGCCAGCGACTCACTGTAGCCCAGCACACACTGTGGCGCCCAGGCCCCACCGATGCCCGTCACACCTGCTGTGCCCACCCGCCAGCCGATCACGGACGGGAGCGCCACGCAGAGGGACAGCGCCCAGGAAGCGACGATGAGCAGCTTGGCGCGGTGTGGCGTCAGCTTGTCCTGCCGCTGAACGATAATGAGAAAACGGTCTACGCTGATGATGAGGAGGATGGACACGCCCTCCAGGACAAAGAGCCAATAGAGCATGACGGAAGCACGGCAGAACCCGCCCCCGAAGCGCCAGTCGGCGGTAGCCACGGTGACGGCGGTGAAGGGCATGCAGAGCAGTGAGAGCATGATGTCAGAGAACGCCAGTGTGGCGAGGAGCAGGTTGATGGCGGAACGCATGGCGGGCTTCTGGTAGACGATCAGACACACGATGGCGTTGCCCAGGAAACCGATGGCGATCATGAAGATCATGATAGCGGCCAGCGTCACACGCAGGGTGACAGGCATGAGGGGACTAGTAGTCCCGACCCCTGGCGGCGGCTGCGGTGGTGGTGAAATCACCACCCCTTCCTCCTCTTCCAGCTCCATCAGGGGGGCACACCTAGCCAGCAGGCTGCCATTGCAAAACGCCATAGCGATGGTTACCAGGCTAACAGTCAGTTCCACCCTGGATACGCATCATTGTTCTTTCGTCAGAAGTTGTGTTGTCAAAGCTTCCTCGGTCAGTCACACGTCCTGGTCTCCTCATTCATGGCCAGGTCTGAAACAGGAGCAAAATTTTACATGTCAGATACATGTTGGAACAAAACCTGCATCCTATAAACATTTGAGTCCAACATAGTTCTTTAAGAACAAAACAGACTGTGCAGATGCGTTGAATATCCACTGATCATTGACATCCAGAAGGTAATCTACTGCGGCCCACGTTCGTTATGGTGTTTTGTCCATGCGAATTACTAGTAGTGTTATGGGCTGTGGACAAGTAACTGAAGTCCATACTTGTAGCGTTATCAGAGTTGTTGTTGTTTTCTACACCGGGGAAGCCCACACAAACAGGAAGGAAGCTAGTGTTTGGCTAGGAGCGAGGGTATGGCTCATCAGCTTGTCACAGACACTGGGGTCTGTGCTCTGGTTATTATCTGTTCTAAGTGTGAATTAGAATCAGAGGAGAGATGGATCAGATTTAGTGGAGGAGTGGAGGGGGAATGACGTGCCTGTGCCTCTGACGCTTATAGACTGTTATATAACCCAGAGAGGTTGAGCAGTGCACTTCCACACCCAGGCAGTCACCGGTTTTATGAGCGATGCTCCAAGAGAGAGAATATACGAGACATGTTGTTCATGTTGGTGAAGACCTGAGCCTGGTTGATCATTGACAGCCTTGATGAGCCTAGCTGTGGCTGAAGACACACAGAGATACACACACACACACACACACAAACACACACACACACACAGAGAGAGATATACGCACATACACACAGATACACCCCCCCCCCCCCCCCGGGTGCATGTTTTGGTTTTTGCCCTGGCACTACACAGATGATTCAAATAATCAAAGCTTGATGATGAGTTCACTATTTGAATCAGCTGTGTAGTGCTAGGGCAAAAACCAAATGTGCACCCGGGGGGTGGTCCCCAGGACCGAGTTTGGGAAATGCTGCATCACACACACACTCACAGACACACAGACCTTGTTCGCGAGGCAGAATCTCATCTGCTGGTGCAGCTCCACTACAGAATGTAATCCAGATGAAAGTGAATAGCTCACTCACAGGACACAGCTGTTGCCATGGTTTCAACCCCTTCTCTCGCTCTGGGGGTGGGGTGGAGGGATGGGGAATACTGTGGCTTTAAGCACCATCGTGAGGCACCTAGTGGTTCCTTTAACCCCGTGAATGGACCCTGTTCCACTGAGCCCTTCTCAACACAGTGCTTCCCCCACTACACAGCTCTGACAGGCAGGTGACGACCTGGAAGACAGGACCACTGTCTCAACATTATGGATCTCATCAAACAATCAATATGGAGGTGAATATGGGGGGAGGGGGAGAGATATCACTGCTTCAAGCTTTGAATTCAAGCTTCAAGCTTTTGAAAATTGACATTTCTGCTTCAAGCTTTACAAAGGAAAATTCTAGATTAATGATCCCTGCTGTGGATTCTCATACAAGACCTTGCGTCAAAAGTGTTACTGATCGTTGCTGAGGCAACCAGGTCATCAGATCCATGGCAACAAGGCAACCCCCCCACCCCCACCCCTCTGCTCCCTGCAAATGTCTGTGACATTACATTGTCTGTCTGTCTGTGAGTGGGGCTGTTGCGACCCACAAATCAAACCAGCACTTCCACACTTACTAACTAGTCCATTTCCTCCAGTGTTGTAGTAAAATGACTCTGGTATGAATACATGGGAAAGGAATGAGAAGAGCTTGTTCTGAAGAAACATAGCTATGCTGCTACCAGGCTGCCCTCCCCCATTTACCCATCCCTCCATCTCTCATTGGATGAAATTCACCCACTTCTTTTGCACGCACATAGTCCCGATGGAGAGAATAAATGAGGTAATGTTACAGACAGATGAAAGAGAGAGGGAAAGACATAGAGAGAGAGCAAGAGAGAGGGAGGGGGGTGAGAGAGAGACAGGAGTGCATTCTCACAGTTGATTACGCTCCTCAAGAGCTCTTTATCTGTTCCGAGATGGAAAGGTGGTACTTTAGATATTTTTATTTAACCTTTATTTATACAGGGAATCCCAATTGAAACCAGGGTCTCTTTTTCAATGGTGCCCTGTGTTACAACAATCAACAATCCAAACAGCTTAAACAGATAAAGTTGCATACAGAGCAGAAATTCTATATAGAGCAAAATTAATTTGATTTTACAAGTGCACTCCACAATGAACAGGTCCTGTATTAAAGTCTTAAAGTGACATAATGAAACCAGGACGTCAAGCTCTAATGCATCCCACTGGGCACACACTGGTTGAATCAACATTGTTTCCACATAATTTAAATTAAATTACGTTGAACCAATGTGGAATATATGTTGAATTGATGTCTGTGCCCAGTGAGGGATCCTTCTTTCCTTCCTTCCTTCCTTCCTTCCTTCCTTCCTTCCTTCCTTCCTTCCTTCCTTCCTTCCTTGGAGTAATCGCTGATATAAAGTGCATGGATATGTGAAAGGTTTCTCATGGAACCAATGCTTTCATCAATCCACTTGTGTTAAATCAGTGATTACTTCAACACAGGGAGGAAGGAATGATGGATGGATTTAAAGGACAGTTGAACTCTGGATATGTGCAGTTCATTTGTACCAGTGTTTTCAACACAGGGCCTGGATTGGCATAGACCAGGAGGATGTCACACAGAGATGACAAGGCCACTGACTGGCTGACTAACTGGCTGACTGACTGACTAACTGGCTGACTAACTGGCTGACTGACTGACTGACTAACTGGCTGACTGACTGACTGACTGACTAACTGACTAACTGTCTGGCTGACTGACTGGCTAACTAACTGGCTAACTAGATGACAGACTAACTGTCTGGCTGACTGGCTAACTAACTGGCTGACTGGCTGACTAACTGACTAACTGACTGACTGGCTGACTGACTGACTGACTGACTGGCTAACTAACTGCCTGGCTGACTGCCTGGCTGACTAACTGTATGACTGACTGACTAACTGGCTGACTGACTGACTAACTGGCTGTTGACTGACTGGCTGACTAACTGTCTGACTAACTGTCTGGCTGACTGACTAACTGACTGACTGACTGCATGGCTGACTGACTGGCTGCCTAACTGGCTGGCTGACTGGCTAACTAACTGTCTGACTGACTGACTGGCTAACTAATGTGGCTGACTGGCTGACTGACTGGCTGACTGACTAACTGGCTGGCTGACTAACTGGCTGACTGACTAACTGGCTGACTGACTGTCTGGCTGTCTGACTGACTGACTAACTGGCTGACTGTCTGACTAACTGTCTGGCTGACTGACTAACTGTCTGGCTGACTAACTAACTAACTGTCTGGCTGACTGGCTAACTAACTGGCTGACTGACTGACTGGCTGGCTGACTGACTAACTGGCTGACTGTCTGGCTAACTAACTGACTGACTGACTAACTGGCTGGCTGGCTGACTGACTGACTAACTGTCTGACTGACTGACTGAATGGCTGACTAACTGGCTGACTAACTGGCTGACTGACTAACTGTCTGGCTGACTGACTGTCTGACTGACTGGCTGACTAACTGTCTGACTGGCTGACTGACTGACTAACTGACTGACTAACTGACTAACTGACTAACTGTCTGACTGACTGATTGACTGACTGACTGACTGGCTGACTGGCTGACTGACTAACTGACTGATTGGCTGGCTGACTGATGGTGGAATGTCTCATTATTACCTGGCCACAGGTGTGTGATGTCACCTAGTCTTGCTCTCACTCATGTTTCTCCTGTTAATACCTACATTGAATTCAACCAGATTCAATAAAACACTTGTTGTTTTGTTGTTAATTCCTATGATACATATCAGGCTTTTGCTCTATGCTGCTAGCCTGCACTGTTGATGTAGTTCCAGGATCCCAGGAAGAATAGCTGTGGCTTATGCACAGCTAATGGGGATCCAAATAAACGACATCAACAGTCTGAATCTGAGCATATCAGTACTAGCTACACAATTCATGTGTAGTAAATCTATGGCTGTGTTTTTATCCATCCACTGATTGGTGTAGGATACTCACATTGATGCACTCCATCCAATGAGATAACAGAATACTATTTGGTGTACTTAGGCCACTTCAATGCGCTCTATCCAATGAGAATGCAGATTACAATTCAGGCAATAGAGAGAGAATAGCCCTCTTCTTCATCAGGTCAATATATGGTTGCTGGGATCCACAGACCTGCATTGATTTGAGAGTAGAAGTTTATGTACTTATGGAGGCTTAGTGTATGTGTGTGTTTGTGTCTCCAGAAATCTCATTGTTGATACATGGAACCGTTTGTTGCATCCTTTGTGTTGTGAAAACGTCTCACTTACATGGTCAATAGAGAACATCAATGTCCATTAGAAGACACAGTATATCCAGTCAGACATTGTAAGAACAGAGTCAGACCCGAACGAAAGGCCTAGGCTATTGTCTGTTCACCTCCCCATAACCATACTAATTTATGCAGGCCTGGTAAAATGCATTCTGATCGACAGTTCATATTTAAACGCCACGCTATTATATGCCCACACATTCTTTCTCCATCATTAATTCTGAATAACTTTATACTTTATAGCTGATGAATGATTGTGTTTTGTCAATTGTCTAAATCGACCGAATTGTGTAATATAACAGGACTGTTTTGTCATACATCTCGCTAAAATATAGTCTACACCATTATCAACATTTTTCTCCATCCATAGCACAATGCGCATTGTTTCGAGCGCCATAATTATAATCTAGAAAGGTTGCAAAATGACGGATCAAATAGCCTACCTTTGATCACTGCGACTCACAATGCTGTTGATGGTGAGTCTCAGGTGGCTTGTCCAGTTGTCCTAATCCTGTTATCATTACAACACGGATAGGAAGACGCACCGTCCACGGCAGACACCCATTCCATCGCCTCCTTCCATCCAGGATCCACCCCAACCAAGCCACTTTGCTTTTCGCAATCGGGAATCAAAACATGTACTGTGCCTTCGCCTGCTGACGCGCGAGGCGCGGAGCGATCCGCTGGTTTAAAGGTGTTGATTTGAAGACGAATATTGATTTGCCGACTAGAATTCTTCATTTAGTTAGCAAGCACACCTTATATTGGAAAAAAAACATATCGGACGAAGTCGATACATGCCGATAATAAAGCGAGCAATTCCAAAGGATCTAGCCAATATCATTTTTAAAAAATGTACCTTAATTTGCTAACCATCTGAGACTGAATAAAGTGAGAATGAAACTGATCTTCCCACAATGTCAATTGCTCTACCTGGGCAAAAGTCAAAAGATATAGGCCACTGTCTGTATGGATAAGCAACTCAATTGGGACTACACACATCTTAACAATCACCTCTACAATATATTCAATGTATTCAAGAACACTATAGCCTAGCCTGCATGAGGTCAATAATAGCCTGTTTTTAGACATGCCTACGTACTTAGGCTACCACGTGTAGAACATGTTCATGTCTATTTCAACCATATGTATGGAGATTAGTACCCTGCCTGTGTCACACACACACACACACACACACACACACACACACACACACACACACACACACACACACACACACACACACACACACACACACACACACACACACACACACCTTATGTTCTTCTATCCTCTGGGGACCAAAAATGTATTTCCATCCAAAATCCTGTTTTCTCTAACCCTAGCCTTAACCCGTAAACCTAATTCCTAACTCTAACCACTAACCCCTTAGCCTAACCCTAACCCTAACCCTAACCCTAATTCTAACCCTAACTCCTAACCCTAACCACTAACCCCTTAGCCTTACCCTAACCCTAATTCTAAACCTAACTACTAATCCTAACCACTAACCCCTTAGCCTAACACTAATTCTAAATCTAACTCCTAACCCTAACCACTAACCCCTTAGCCTAACCCTAATTCTAAACCTAACTCCTAACCCTAAACACTAACCCCTTAGCCTAACCGTAATTGTAAACCTAACTCCTAACTCTAACCACTAACCCCTTAGCCTAACCCTAATTCTAAACCTAACTCCTAACTCTAACCACTAACCCCTAATCCTAACCCTAACCCTAATTGTAAACCTAACTCCTAACCCTAACCACTAACCCCTTAGCCTAAACCTAATTGTAAACCTAACTCCTAACCGTAACCACTAACCCCTTAGCCTAACCCTAATTCTAAACCTAACTCCTAACCCTAACCACTAACCCCTTACCCTAACCCTAATTCTAAACCTAACTCCTAACCCTAACCACTAACCCCTTAGCCTTACCCTAATTCTAAACCTAACTCCTAACCCTAACCACTAACCCCTTAGCCTAACCCTAATTCTAAACCTAACTCCTAACCCTAACCACTAACCCCTTACCCTAACCCTAATTCTAAACCTAACTCCTAACCCTAACCACTAACCCCTTAGCCTTACCCTAACCCCAATTCTAAACCTAACTCCTAACTCCTAACTCTAACCACTAACCCCTAATCCTAACCCTAACCCTAATTCTAAACCTAACTCCTAACTCCTAACCCTAACCACTAACCCCTTAGCCTTACCCTAACCCTAATTCTAAACCTAACTCCTAACTCCTAACCCTAACCACTAACCCCTTAGCCTAACACTAATTCTAAACCTAACTCCTAACTCTAACCACTAACCCCTAACCCTAATTCTAAACCTAACTCTTAACTCTAACCACTAACGCCTAATCCTAACCCTAACCCTAACCCTAATTCTAAACCTAACTCCTAACCCTAACCACTAACCCCTTAGCCTTACCCTAACCCTAATTCTAAACCTAACTCCTAACCCTAACCACTAACCCCTTAGCCTTACCCTAACCCTAATTCTAAACCTAACTCCTAACCCTAACCACTAACCCCTTAGCCTTACCCTAACCCTAATTCTAAACCTAACTCCTAACCCTAACCACTAACCCCTAATCCTAACCCTAACCCTAATTCTAAACCTAACTCCTAACCCTAACCACTAACCCCTTAGCCTTACCCTAACCCTAATTCTAAACCTAACTCCTAACCCTAACCACTAACCCCTTAGCCTTACCCTAACCCTAATTCTAAACCTAACTCCTAACCCTAACCACTAACCCCTTAGCCTTACCCTAACCCTAATTCTAAACCTAACTCCTAACCCTAACCCCTTAGCCTTACCCTAACCCTAATTCTAACGTTAACCCTAATTCTAACCCTACATTTAAAATAGCCTTTGTCCTCATGAGGACGTGGGAAATGTCCTTGTCTAACTATCCTTTTGGGGTCCCCACAAGGATAGAAGAACCAACACACACACACACACAAACACACACACACACACACACAGACGCACACACACACGCACAAACACACCCACACACACACGCACACACACACGCACACACACACACGCACGCACACGCACACACACGCACACACACACACGCACACACACACACACACACACACACACACACACACACACAGACGCACACACACACGCACAAACACACGCACACACACACGCACACACACGCACACACACACACACGCACGCACACGCACGCACACGCACACACACACGCACACACACACACACACACACACACACACACACACACACACAGACACACACACATACACACACACACACAGAGAGACATACAGTGGGATGTCTGTGTGAAATTTGATTTGATTTGATACTCAGACAGACAGAGGAGAGAACAGTAATGGAGGAAGTCATGTCATTGACATGTAGCATAACCGTATTACTTCCAGTAGATGGCAGCATTGTTGTAGTGTTTACTATATTTGGAGTTACACTCAGGAGCCTCTCACAGGGACAGTGGGGATACACTCCCATTATAAAATATGCACACACACAAACACATATCCATGTGGGGACCTAAAATTGATTTCCATTCAAAATCCTATTTTCCCTAAACCTAACCCTTAACCCAAATTCTAACCTAACCCTAATTGTAATCTTAACCCTAAACCTAACCCCTAAGCCTTTGTCCTCATGGGGACCTGGGAAATGTCCCCACCAGGGAGAATGTTCCTTGTTTTACTATCCTTGTGGGGACTTTTGGGGATTTTTCAGGTACCCACGAGGATAGTAATACAAGACCACACTCACACACACACACACACACACACACACACACACACACACACACACACACACACTCACACTCACACACACACACACACACACACACACACACACACACACACACACACACACACACACACACACACACACACACAATCCAAATGTTCATATTGCAACAGCTCTTCACACAGTAATTTTGTATTGTATGTAGTGGTGTAACAATGTGTTCTATGATGCACTGTTTATTTGTGTGATGTAATTGCCTTAATCTTGTTTGGACCCCAGGAAGAGTAGCTGCTGCCAGCTAATGGAGATCCTTAATAAATGCAAATACAGTAGGCATCCCATTATGTGTTTTGTATAAAAGTTGTTATTTCACAATCTCCCTGTTCATGGAGAAATCTACAGTATATATTTTTGAGATGTAACTGAGTGATGTAGACACTTTGATGACATTTAGTAAAATGTTTAGTCATTTAGCAGACACTCTTATCCAGAGCTACTTACAGTTAGTGAGTGCATACATTTTTCATACTGGCCCCCAGTGGGAATCGAACCCACAACCCTGGCGTTGCAAGCGCCATGCTCTACCAACTGAGCTACAGACCACAGGTCTATTGTATTTCTGAATTACAAACTAGTGATACTCTGTTTACAGGCTCCTGACCTGACACAGTGCTGTTAGCTAGTTGACAATGTCTCTCTCCTCTCTCTCTCTCTCTCCCTCTCTCTCTCTGTCTCTCTCAATTCAATTTCAATTTCAATTCAATTCAAAGGGCTTTATTGGCATGGGAAACATGTATTAACATTGCCAAAGCAAGTGAAATAGATAATAAACAAAAGGGAAATAAACAATCAGAAATTAACAGTAAACATAACAATCACAACAGTTTTAAAAGAATATAGACATTTCAAATGTTATATTATTGGCTATGTACAGTGTTGTAACAATGTGCAAATAGTTGAAGTGCGAAAGGGAAAATAAATAAACAGATAAGGCTGTATTTACAATGGTGTTTGTGCTCCACTGCTTGCTTTTTTCTTGTGGCAACAGGTCACAAATATTGCTGCTGTGATGGCACACTGTAGTATATCACCTAATAGATATGGGAGTTTATCAAGATTGGATTTTATTTTCAAATTCTTTGTGGGTCTGTGTAATCTGAGAGAAATACTGTATGTGTCTCTAATATGGTCATACATTTGGCAGGAAGTTAGGAAGTGCAGATCAGTTTCCACCTCATTTTGTGGGCAGTGGGCACATAGCCCTTCTTCTCTTGAGAGCCAGGTCTGCCTATGGCAGCCTCTCTTGATAGCAAGGCTATGCTTACTGAGTCTGTACATAGTCAAGGATTCTCTTACAGTTTTTTTCAATTGCTAACATGCATTGGTCAAAACTGAAGTCACTCTTCACACAGTCAGCGAGACAGAAGTGTATGTGGACCAAACTGTGAATCATTTTTCATTGCTTTCACACAAAATTCATTCAATGACCACATTCTTCGAAATCCATGAACTCTTTTCTCATTCATACTCCACCACCTGCAAAACTATATATTTGCAGCACATGTTTTCAAATGTTAACACACTGTTTCCAAAACGGTTAAAAACACATTCAAAACAGAATGATGGCAAATGTCGTGCATTTCTGCAGTAACCAGATTGAAACATATAGAAAATCTCAGCAGAATAGTTAATCATTCTAAACACAACTGATTGCAATTTCAGCTGAAAGCCTACCCAAGTGTCCTGTTTTTAGTCTCGTTACCAAACAGACAAAAGAGGATGGCTTCGGAATGATTTAGTTTGGAAACGTGGATCAAGGAAGACAGAGACAGGTTGGTGGGGAAAGAAGAGTGGCAGGGAGAGGGAGAACGCATGGAGGACAAAGGAGAGGAAGACCAAGAGCGGTGGTCTCTGATGAGATAAGGGCCACAATTATTGACCATGTTGTAAACCATGGTCTCTCTTTGAGAGAGGCCGGTTTAAGGGTGCAACCAAATCTGCAGCGTTCAACAGTTGCATCAATAGTACGAACTTCCGGCAAAACAACAGGTGAGATGTGCATCCTTCAATGATAATTGAACTACATATTACAGTACAATACAGTATGTTCACATTTTTACATGTACTGACATTTTGAAATATATTGATTGATTTGTGTTTTTCAGTAGGATCCAAAGGTTGCCTCCCACAGGAGGGAGAGACAGAATATTATCAGATGCGTAGGAAATTGCCATCGTTGACATGGTAATTGGCAACAATGCAATAAAACTGAGGGAAATTCGGGACAGAGTGCTGGCAGACAATATTACTTTTGGGAATGTGAATACGTTCAGCAAAACGACAATTGCCAGAGTCCTAGAGCAACATAAAATAAGGATGAAGCAGTTGTACACTGTACCCTTTGAGAGAAACGGTGAACGTGTGAAAGAACTCCGGTATTAATATGTCCAGGTAAGATGTTTGTTCAATTACCAAACAGGGTACATACACAGTTATGCATAATGTAAAGTACTGTAAAACTGTGGATTTACTTTATTTTAGAGAGTAATGGAGATGGAAGCCAGGCAAATTACACCTACAGTGCCTTGCAAAAGTATTCATCCCCCTTGGCGTTTTTCCTATTTTGTTGCATTACAACCTGTAATTTAAATGGATTTTTATTTTTATTTCATGTAATGGACATACACAAAATAGTCAACATTTCTGAAGTGAAATGAAAAAAATTACTTGTAAAATAATATATATTTTTTTAAATAACGGAAAAGTGGTGTGTGCATATGTATTCACCCCCTTTGCTATGAAGCCCAAAAAAAGAACTGGTGCAAACAATTACCTTCAGAAGTCACATAATTAGTTAAATAAAGTCCACCTGTGTGCAATCTAAGTGTCACATGATCTCAGTATATATACACCTGTTCTGAAAGGCCCCAGAGTCTGCAACACCACTAAGCAAGGGGCACCACCAAGCAAGCGGCACCATAAAGACCAAGGAGCTCTCCAAACAGATCAGGGACAAAGTTGTGTAGAAGTACAGATCAGGGTTGGGTTATAAAAAAATATCTGAAACTTTGAACATCCCACGGAGCACCATTAAATCCATTATTAAAAAATGGAAAGAATATGGCACCACAACAAACCTGCCAAGAGAGGGCTGCCCACCAAAACTCACGGACCAGGCAAGGAGGGCATTAATCCGAGAGGCAACAAAGAGTCCAAAGATAACCCTGATGGAGCTGCAAAGCTCCACAACAGAGATTGGAGTATCTGTCCATAGGACCACTTTAAGCCGTACACTCCACAGAGCTGGGCTTTACGGAAGAGTGGCCAGAAAAAAGACATTGCTTAAAGAAAAAATAAGCAAACACATTTGGTGTTCGCCAAAAGGCATGTGGGAGACTCCCCAAACATATGGAAGAAGGTACTCTGGTCAGATGAGACTAAAAAAAAGGAAAACGCTATGTCTGGCGCAAACCCAACACATCTCATCACCCTGAGAACACCACCATGCTTCACTGTGGGGATGTTTTTCATCGGCAGGGACTGAGAAACTGGTCAGAATTGAAGGAATGATGGATGGCACTAAATACAGGGAAATTCTTGAGGGAAACCTGTTTCAGTCTTCCAGAGATTTGAGACTGGGGCAGAGACAATGACCCTAAGCATACTGCTAAAGCAACACTCGAGTGGTTTAAGGGGAAACATTTAAATGTCTTAGAAAGGCCTAGTCAAAGCCCAGACCTCAATCCAATTGAGAATCTGTGGCATGACTTAAAGATTGCTGTACACCAGCGGAACCCATCCAACTTGAATGAGCTGGAGCAGTTTTGCCTTGAAGAATGGTCAAAGAGCCCAGTGGCTAGATGTGCCAAGCTTATAGAGACATACCCCAAGAGACTTGCAGTTGTAATTGCTGCAAAAGGTGGCTCTACAAAGTAGATTCCAGGTAGTAAGGCAACAAAATAGGAAAAATGCCAAGGGAGTGAATACTTTCGCAAGCCACTGTACATTGATCTTTGTGGATGAAGCTGGATTCAACCTGGCAAAAACACGCTGCAGGGGAAGAAATGGGATTGGACAGAGAGCAACCGTGGATGTCCCAGACCAGAGAGGAGCTAACATCACAATGTGTGCAGCACTGTCCAATGATGGTTTGCTGTTACACAAACCACTCATTGGCCCCTACAATACAGAGAGGTTAATTTATTTTCTGGATGACCTGCATAATCGACTTGTGCCAGCGGAGGAGAGAGGAGCAAGAAACTCCCCTACCTTCGTTGTTGTGTGTGATAATGTAGCATTCCACCACTCTGCTGCAGTCACAGACTGGTTTGCTGCACATCCCAGGATGTCAGTACTATTCCTGCCTCCATACTCCCCCTTCCTAAACCCCATAGAGAGGTTTATGACCACCATCCACATGACCAGATGTCCTTACTGGATGCCATGAATGCGGGGTGTGGAGACATTTCTCCTGAAGACTGCCAGTGTTGGATTAGGCATTCCAGAAGATACTTTCCAAGATGCATCGCCAGAGAAGAAATAAGATGTGATGTTGATGAGAACTTGTTGCCAAATGCAGGAGAGAGGGAGACTAGAACCCTCCCAGTACTGTACAGTATGAGGGATTATACTATACATGTTGTTGATGTGTTTTTATTTTATTATTATTGCAGCCCTGGAATATCAGGATTTTGTTTTTTGTTTCAACTTTTAATTTTTCACAAGTAAATGACTATATGCAAAGATATAGAAAAAAAAGGCTATTGAAGCAAATTGCTGCATTTCTGAATCATTCTTGTTGAGACGCGTACTGAGTATACGAAAAGGCAGGAATCAGACGCAGGAATTAACAAGGTCAAGGTTTACTTAACAATGAGCAAGAGAAAGAACAAACATAGAGTAAATGACACGAAGCTAAACAATCACACACAACATCATCCAGAACAGTCCAGGGCTAAACAGGGGTGGTGATGAGATTATGAGGTGCAGGTGCGCTGGAGGTGATTATGGTGCGTTGGGTTTCCATTCCAGTGCTGCCGAGGTGGTGCGCTCAGACCGGTGGCTCAGTAGACCGGCGAATCAGAGCGCCGGAGGGGAGCAACGGGAGGAGACGTGACACTTGTTACATATACTTTAGCACAGTCAATAAAGTGAAAAGGTGTTATTCTTATTCTATAATGAAATACTGCTTTATGTGAAACATCAATCAAACTTCAAAGAGAAAAGTGAATCATTTATGTAATGCTCCCTGTTGTTAGTGTTTTTTAGGTCAGTGTGTAATGAGTGACAATGTATGCTTTCTGAGTGAGAATTGTTGCCAGTGTTATGGTCGAACAAGCTTATTTTGAGACATGTATGAAGTGTTTTGGTGGTTTGAGTGAGTTTTGGAGGTGAAATTAACTGTTTGGCCAAGATGCATGTTAATAATGCAGACTGTGTGAAGAGTTTTGAAAAAGTGGCTTCAGTATTGACCAATGCTTGTTAGCAATTGAATTTTTTTAAATTTTGGTTAAGCCACAGTGGTCAGGTATTTTGCTACTGTGTATGCTCTGTTTAGGGTCAGATTTTCCAGTTTGTTCTGTTTTTTTGTTGATTATTTCCAATGTGTCAAGTAATTATCTTTTTGTTTTCTCATGATTTGGTTGGGTTAAATTGTATTGCTGTCCTGGGGCTGTGTGGGGTCTGTTTGTGTTTGTGAACAGAGTCCCAGTACCAACTAGCTGAGGGGTAGAAGGCCCTTCTTGCCTTGTCTCTCAGATCGTTCACAGCTTTGTGGAAGTTACCTGTGGGGCTGATATTTAGGCTGAGGTAGGTATAGTTTTTTGTGTTCTCTAGGGCAACAATGTCTAGATGGAATTTGTATTTGTGGTCCTGGCAACTGGACCTTTTTAGGAACACCATAATTGTTGTCTTACTGAGATTAACTGTAAGGGCCAAAGTCTGACAGAATCTGTGCAGAAGATCTAGGTGCTGCTGTAGGCCCTCCTTGGGTGGGGACAGAAGCACCAGATCATCAGCAAACAGTAGACATTTGACTTCAGATTCCTAGTAGGGTGAGGCCGGGTGCTGGAGACTGTTCTAGTGCCCTCGCCAATTAGCTGATATAAATGTTGAAGAGGGTGAGTCTCAAGCTGTATCCCTGTCTCACCCCCCAGCCCTGAGGAAAATAAATAAGTTAGTTTTTTGCCAATTTTAACCGTCCGCACGCTTGTTGTTTGTGTATATGGATTTTATAATGTCATATGTTTTACCCCCAACACTGCTTTCCATCAATTGTTATAGCAGACCCTCATGCCAAATTGAGTCAAAAGCTTTGTTGAAATCAACAAAGCATGAGAAGACTTTATTTTGTTTTGGTATGTTTGTTTGTCAGTATGGGTGTGCAGGGTAAATACGTGGTCTGTCGTACGGTAATTTGGTAAAAAGCCAATTTGACATTTGCTCAGGACATTGTTTTCACTTAGGAAATGTAGGAGTCTGAGGTTAATGATAATGCAGAGGATTTTCCCAAGGTTTCTGTTGACACACATCCCACAGTAGTTATTGGGGTCGAATTTGTCTCTACTTTTGTGGATTGGGGTGATCAGTCCTTGGTTCCAAGTATTGGGGAAGATGCCAGAGCTGAGGATGATGTTAAAGAGTTTAAGTATAGCCAATCTATCTCTCTCTCAATTCAATTCAAAGGGCTTTATTGGCATGGGAAACATATGTTAACATTGCCAAAGCAGGTGAAATAGATAATAAACAAAAGTGAAACAAACAATAAAAAATGAACCGTAAACATTACACTCACAGAAGTTTCAAAGGAATAGAGATGATTTATCTTTCTCTCTCTCCCTTTCTGTCTCTCACACAAACACACAACCCCCTCCCACCACACTTGCCATGCAGAGCGAGATACCGAGCGGGCATGCATGCTTGTCTAAATTGGCATCGCGCCCACATGTCGAATGTACCCATCAAACGCGTTCCACGCCGTTGGCCGGGCACATGCATTCTGGTCACGTTCCTCCTCACACGGCACGCTACACTGCTCGCACACTAGTGAGAGAATTCATTTCCCCCTCCATTATTCCACAGATGTTTGCTTAGATTCCTTCCTTCCCCCCTGAGCTGGAGAGAGCTGGATACTTGACACCACTCTCCACGAGAGCAAACAGAGTAGGCTAGAGAACATTTATGTTAAACACTGAATCTAAATATATCAAATAATTGAGTATTGGTGGAAGTTTTTTTTAAACCCCTTGCTTTACTGGTTTCTAAAGGGTAAACACCCTAATGCTGAAGTAGAATGTGGTCAAACCCAGGCCTTGGCCTCTCTAGAGAGATGTGTCCAGAGAGATGTTGGGTGTGTCAGGAGAGACCAGGCACAGCAGCACGCATGCACACATACACACACACACACATGAATGCACGCACACTTGCACCTGCACACACACACAAACACACACACATCAACATTGAAGCATTATGCTCAAACAACCTCGGCCTTTCAAAGCCAGGGTGAGCCTCTTTCTCACATTGAAATTATTTCAAGGCCTTCCCTCCCTCTCCCCCTCCCTCCCTCTCCCCCCTCCCTCCTTCTCCCCCTTCCCTCCCTCTCACCCCTCCCTCCCTCTCCCCCTTCCCTCCCTCTCCCCCTTCCCTCTCTCTCCCCCCTCCCTCCCTCCCTCTCCCCCTCCCTCCCTCTCCCCCCTCCCTCCCTCTCCCCATCCCTTCCCTCTCCCCCTCCCTTCCTCTCTCCCTTTGACTGGGCTGAGCGGGAACTGTGCTTCCGTAGAGGTAGGGGAGCTAGCAGGCCAGAGGTGGATGAACGCAGTGCCCTCGTTTGGGTGTAGGGTCTGATCAGAGCCTGTAGGTAAGGAGGTGCCGTTCCCCTCACAGCTCCGTAGGCAAGCACCATGGTCTTGTAGTAGATGCAAGCCTCAACAGGAAGCCAGTGGAGTGTGTGGAGGAGCGGGGTGACATGAGAGAACTTGGAAAGGTAAAACACCAGATGGGCTGCAGCGTTCTGGATAAGTTGTAGGGGTTTAATGGCACAGGCAGGGAGCCCAGCCAACAGCGAGTTGCAGTAATCCTGATGGGAGATGGCAAGTGCCTGGATTAGGACCTGTGCCGCTTTCTGTGTAAGGTAGGGTCGTACTCTGCGAATGTTGTAGAGCATGAACCTGCAGGATTGGGTCACCGCTTTGATGTTAGCGGAGAACGACAGGGTGTTGTCCAGGGTCACGCCAAGGTTCTTTGCACACTGGGAGGAGGACACAATGGAGTTGTCAACCGTGATGGCGAGTTCATGGAGCGGGCAGTCCTTCCCCGGGAGGAAGAGCAGCTCCGTCTTGCCGAGGTTCAGCTTGATGTGGTGATCCGACATCCATACTGATATGTCTGCCAGACATGCAGAGATGCGATTCGGCACCTGGTTATCAGAAGGGGGAAAGGAGAAAATTAATTGTGTGTCGTCTGCGTAGCAATGATAGGAGAGACCATGTGAGGATATGACAGAGCCAAGTGACTTGGTGTATAGAGAGAATAGGAGAGGGCCTAGAACTGAGCCCTGGGGACACCAGTGGTGAGAGCACGTGGTGCGGAGACACGCCACCTGGTAGGAGCGACCTGTCGGGTAGGACGCAATCCAAGAGTGAGCAGCGCCAGAGATGCCCAACTCGGAGAGGGTGGAGAGGAGGATCTGATGGTTCACAGTATCAAAGGCAGCGGATAGGTCTAGAAGGATAAGAGCAGAGGAGAGAGAGTTAGCTTTAGCAGTGCGGAGAGCCTCCGTGACACAGAGAAGAGCAGTCTCAGTTGAATGACCAGTCTTGAAACCTGACTGGTTTGGATTAAGAAGGTCATTCTGAGAGAGATAGCAGGAGAGTTGGCTAGAGATGGCACGCTCAAGAGTTTTGGAGAGATAAGAAAGAAGGGATACTGGTCTGTAGTTGTTGACATCGGAGGGATCGAGTGTAGGTTTTTTGAGGAGGGGTGCAACTCTCGCTCTCTTGAAGACGGAAGGGACATGGCCAGCGGTCAAGGATGAGTTGATGAGCGAGGTGAGGTAAGGGAGAAGGTCTCCTGAAATGGTCTGGAGAAGAGAGGAGGGGATAGGTTGAAGCGGGCAGGTTGTTGGGCGGCCGGCCGTCACAAGTCGCAAGATTTCATCTGGAGAGACAGGGGAGAAAGAAGTCAAAGCATAGGGTAGGGCAGTGTGAGCAGGACCAGCGGTGTCATTTTACTTAATAAATGAGGATTGGATGTCGTCAACCTTCTTTTCAAAATGGTTGACGAAGTCATCCACAGAGAGGGAGGAGGGATGGGGAGGAGGAGGAGGATTCAGCAGGGAGGAGAAGGTGGTAAAGAGCTTCCTAGGGTTAGAGGCAGAGGCTTGAAATTTAGAGTGGTAGAAAGTGGCTTTGGCAGCGGAAACAGAGGAAGATAATGTAGAGAGGAGGGAGTGAAAAGATGACAGGTCCGCAGGGAGTCTAGTTTCCCGGAGCCCTCTTCTGTGAGCTCGAAATGAGTCATCAAGACACGGAGCTGGAGGGGAGGACCGTGCCGGCCGGGAGGATAGGGGACATAGAGAGTCAAAAGATGCAGAAAGGGAGGAGAGGAGGGTTGAGGAGGCAGAATCAGAAGATCGGATGGAGAAGGATTTAGCAGAGGGAAGAGATGATAGGATGGAAGAGGAGAGAGTAGCGGGAGAGAGAGAGCGAAGGTTCCGACGGCACATTACCATCTGAGTAGGGGCAGAGTGCGTAGTGTTGGAGGAGAGCGAGAGAGAAAAGGATACAAAGTAGTGGTCGGAGACTTGGAGGGTAGTTGCAGTGAGATTAGAAGAAGAACAGCATCTAGTAAAGATGAGGTCAAGCGTATTGCCTGCCTTGTGAGTAGGGGGGGACGGTGAGAGGGTGAGGTCAAAAGAGGAAAGGAGTGGAAAGAAGGAGGCAGAGAGAAATGAGTCAAAGGCAGACGTAGGGAGGTTAAAGTCACCCAGAACTGTGAGGGGTGAGCCATCCTCAGGAAAGGAACTTATCAAGGCGTCAAGCTCATTGATGAACTCTCCAAGGGAACCTGGAGGGCGATAAATGACAAGGATGTTAAGCTTGAATGGGCTAGTGACTGTGACAGCATGGAATTCAAATGAGGAGATAGACAGATGGGTCAGGGGAAAAAGAGAGAATGTCCACTTGGGAGAGATGAGGATTCCTGTGCCACCGCCACGCTGACCAGATGCTCTCGGGTATGCGAGAACACATGGTTAGACGAGGAAAGAGCAGTAGGAGTAGCAGTGTTTTCTGTGGTAATCCATGTTTCCGTCAGCGCCAAGAAGTCGAGGGACTGGAGGGTAGCATAGGCTGAGATGAACTCTGCCTTGTTGGCCGCAGAACGGCAGTTCCAGAGGCTCCCAGAGACCTGGAACTCCACGTGGGTCATGCGCGCAGGGACCACCAGATTAGTGTGGCAACAGCCACGTGGTGTGAAGCGTTTGTATGGCCTGTGCAGAGAGGAGAGAACAGGGATAGACAGACACATAGTTGACAGGCTACAGAAAAAGGCTACAATAATACAAAGGAGATCGGAATGAAATGAACTAAACATCTGGGAAAGCGAGAGAGCGGGGCCTCCCTCACTTACGTTTCACTGAAACACTCAAATATAACTCTCCCAACTTCCACTTTAGAAATTATATAATTGTTGTAAACTACAGCGGTTCAATGTTTTCTAGGAATAGACTCTAACTTAGTTTATTCAGCTAACTTGGTACAGTATTCTTCCATGAAAACCGTCCAGGGCACCGAATCCTATGACGCCATAGCCAACTAGCATGCCAGCCTCCAATAACACGGTTTAGCACCAATACTCGGTTACAACAAACCACTAGTGTGTTAACACGCCAAGCAGATCATTCGTGTCCGTGTCTAACATTGTGTAAAGTTTTGGGTTAGTTTTTACAGTTTGAGTGAGTACGTCGTCAACTTATTCAGCCAGTTAGTTAGCTAGAATAGTTAGCATACTAGCTAGCCATTGCTCTCTTCCAACGAACCAACCCCTCCTCCCACGGCACGAACACACAGAGAGAGCCAAGCTAATGTTAACTAGTCACCCATGTCCCGAATTCCCTTGAACGACTCTGGTTACCAGTATGTAAAAACAAAACACAAATAAATGTAGGTTATAACTTACCCTTAGTAGCTACTGTTAGCCAGTTAAGACACAACCTCACCCGACCTCACAACCTCACCCGACGCTGTCCAATGACCAGTGTTGCTCTTCCACTTTCTTCTCATGACCACTGTATTCAACAGATGGGGCAAGATGGTGAAAGCAGACCATGTTGGTAGAAACATTGATAGAGAGTCAGACTGCTGCTTCCCCTCTGTAGGCATCTCTCCTCAGGGTATGGTGGCCTGGGGCTGGGCCAGGGAGTCAGACTCTCTCCTCAGGGTATGGTGGCCTGGGGCTGGGCCAGGGAGTCAGACTCTCTCCTCAGGGTATGGTGGCCTGGGGCTGGGCCAGGGAGTCAGACTCTCTCATTTTACATTTACATTTTAGTCATTTAGCAGACGCTCTTATCCAGAGCGACTTACAGTGCATACATTATTTATTTTTTCATACCCCCTGTGGGAATCGAACCCACAACCCTGGCGTTGCAAACACCATGCTCTATCAACTGAGCTACATCCCTGCCAGCCATTCCCTCCCCTACCCTGGACAACGCTGGGCCAATTGCGCGCCGCCCCATGGGTCTCCCGGTCGCGGCCGGCTACGACAGAGCCTGGATTCGAACCAGGATCTCTAGTGGCACAGCTAGCACTGTGCTGCAGTGCCTTAGACCACTGCGCCACTCGGGAGACACTCTCCTCAGGGTATGGTGGCCTGGGGCTGGGCCAGGGAGTCAGACTCTCTCCTCAGGGTATGGTGGCCTGGGGCTGGGCCAGGGAATTCAGCCTCAGACTCATCCAATGAGAGGATCCCTCTGAGGGAGCAGTAATGTGTTAATTAGTGTTAGTCTCTGGTGGTAAACCTGCCTCTGCAATGTGGCAATAATTAACACCACAGACCAAGGACTTGTTGTGTGTGTGTGTGTTTGAAAACTAGTTATCTGTAACAAACCGATCCATGATACACACACACACACACACACACCTTCAGATCCCAGCATTGAGATTCAATGAGCGGCCGGCTATATTGTACAACTGATGAGAGAACCCTTTAAAGGGGCCCTTTCATCCTATAATTCTTCCAGTTTTATCTCCCATCTTTACATCACTAAGCTGCTGCCAGGATCACATTACACATTTGCCTAGGGGTTTACGCTATATGCTGCCCATGCATGATCAGGGTGGACTCTCTCTCTCTCTCTCTCTCTCTCTCTCTCTCTCTCTCTCTCTCTCTCTCTCTCTCTCTCTCTCTCTCTCTCTTCTCTCTCTCTCTCTATCCCTCTCTCTCGCTTTCTTTCTCTCTTTCTCTCACTCGCTCTCTTTCTCTCTCTTCTCTCTCTCGCTCTCTCTCTCATGCATGCACACACACACACGCCCGCCCGCAAACACACATGCAGGCACACGCTCGCACACACACACACACACACACTGGACACATTTACAACATCTCTGTTTTTCACCCTCTCACTCTGTAGAGTCCCCTTCCCATCTCTCTCCATCTCCAAGGCCAAAGTTCCTCTATTCGTCACAGCAGATGAAATCGGTTCAACAACAACATAACAGAGAAGAAATTAACTATGTGTGTGAGTATAGTCTACCTGTGAACCAAGACCTATTTTGTTCGCATTGCGTTCCTCTGGTAGGCTATGTGTCCCATTGAAAGCCCTTGGGTAACAATAGGTAACTGTGAGTACCGGTATACCTACTGAAGATAACTTATTAAACCCAGTGCCCTGGGCCATTTTCCTCAGTCAGTCAGTCAGGTCCACAGGCTAGACTGGCAGCTACTGCAACAGTAGACCTTTCATACACTTCCCTTTATTTTCCCTCTATCTAAATCCTAAATAACAGTTGAGATATAGTGTGTGTGTGTGTGTGTGTGTGTGTGTGTGTGTGTGTGTGTGTGTGTGTGTGTGTGTGTGTGTGTGTGTGTGTGTGTGTGTGTGTGTGTGTGTGTGTGTGTGTGTGTGTGTGTGTGTGTGTGTGTGTGTGTTTACCAGAGGGAGGGAGTGGGAGAGGCCAACTGTCCTCCTAACTGCCAAACCCATCATCTGATAGATCCTCTTCCATCTCAACTGCTACCCCCACTTAGAGACGGTTCTGACACGCTTTCACCCCTAGACAACCGCTGCCAAGGTGAGCAGCCAGCTGGGATAGCCGACCTCCGCTGGCCGCGAGCCATGGAACTGTGGCGCGCACGTGTCAAGAGCGTGTCATGCCGCTGGAGGAAACAGCAAGCGATAAGCAAAACGCAAACATCCGAGATGAAACCGACAAAACACAACAGTCAATAAACATTCTAAAATGCACATAGGTTTGTCCATAGCAAATCCACAAGCTCTCACAGTCTCACGTCAGAATTAGACGTTCATCCATGTTTCTTAAACATCAAATTTCGAAGTTGTTCCAAACGTCAAATTTCGAAGTGTTTAAGGTTCAATTTAGGCATTCATTTCGATTTTTTTTTTAAGGTTAGGGTTAAGTTTAGGCATTAATTCCAAATTCTTAAGGTTAGGATTAAGTTTAGGCATTAACTCTGAATTCTTAAGGTTAGGATTAAGTTTAGGCATTAACTCTGAACTCTTAAGGTTAGGCATTAACTCCGAATGGTTAAGTTAAGGGTTAAGGTTTGGGATAGCCTTAAAACAAACATTTGCCCATCAGCCATCCCCGTCTACAATGCCCTAGCAAAACCAAAACCTACTTGAAGGTAATGGCGCTCACTTTTGCCCCTAGTGGCCGTTCTCCACCTCCCGACCAGACATGGATGGAAGTCAAATACTGACTTGTATCATGGGGGACCTGCCTACGCAAATGGGATGTAGCCTAGGCTGCACTTATATGCCTATAGTCTCAAAGCCTAACTAGCCTTAGCATTCTCACTATTAGACCTACTAAAATATATAGGTTATTTTTTAAGTAAAACATAGCCTACAATACAGCTGGTTATTGAACTCAGGACTGGACTAAATCAGAGACCTTACTTAGCCTAATACAAATTCACAATAATCGATCAATGGGCTATAGGCTTTAACAAAATAATAATGGTTGTAGTCCAACTCATAATGTAGCACATTTCATGAATAGGCCATTTAGTCTATTTTATTGACAGTCTCTTAATATAAATGGAATGTATAAAAACAATGTTCCCAATACAAGAAATGTTAAGAGAAATTGAAATAAATTGTTACAATTAGCCTATTTAAGCATACAGTAACAAATTAGCCTATCACAATTTCAGGCTACCAAAATTTGTGAAATGTAAATGATGATGAAACTCAAACAACTTCTGAACAAGCATAACCATTTCAGATTCATGTGCGCCAAAACAAAAGAAGAAGAAAAAAACATTTTAAAAATAGTAATACACTACCAGTCAAAAGTTTGGACACACCTACTCATTCAAGTGTTTTTCTTTATTTTTACATTGTAGAATAATAGTGAAGACATCAAAACTATGAAATAACATATATGGAATCATGTAGTAACCAAAAAAGTGTTAAGCAAATCAAAATATATTTTATATTTGAGATTCTTCAAATAGCCACCCTTTGCCTTGATGACAGCTTTGCACACTTTTGGCATTTTCTCAACCAGCTTCATGAGGTAGTCACCTGGAATGCATTTCAATTAACAGGTGTGCCTTCTTAAAAGTGAATATATGGAATTTATTTCCTTCTTAATGCATTTGAGCCAATCAGTTGTTGTGACAAGGTAGGGGGGTATACAGAAGATAGCCCTATTTGGTAAAAGACCAAGTCCATATTATGGCAAGAACAGCTCAAATAAGCAAAGAGAAATGACAGTCCATCATTACTTTAAGACATGAAGGTCTAAGACATGAAGGTCAGTCAATATGGAACATTTCAAGAACTTTGAAAGTTTCTTCAAGTGCAGTCGCAAAATCATCAAGCGCTATGATGAAACTGGCTCTTATGAGGACCGCCACAGGAATGGAAGACCCAGAGTTACCTCTGCTGCAGAGGATAAGTTCATTAGAGTAACCAGCCTCGGAAATTGCAGCCCAAATAAGTTCTTCACAGAGTTCAAGTAACAGACACCTTTCAACATCAACTGTTCAGAGGGGACTGTGTGAATCAGGCCTTCATGGTTGTATTGCTGCAAAGTAACCATTACTAAAGGACATCAATAATAAGAAGAGACTTGCTTGGGCCAAGAAACACGAGCAATGGACATTAGACCGGTGGAAATGTGTCCTTTGGTCTGGAGTACAAATTGGAGATTTTTGGTTCAAACCGCTGTGTCTTTGTGAGACGCGGTGTGGGTGAACGGATGATCTCCGCATGTGTAGTTCCCACCATAAAGCACGGAGGAGGATGTGTTATGGTGTGGGGGTGCTTTGCTGGTGATACTGTCTGTGATTTATTTAGAATTCAAGGCACACTTAACCAGCATGGCTACCACAGCAATCTGCAGTGATACGCCATCCCATCTGGTTTGGGCTTAGTGGGACTATCATTTGTTTTTCAACAGGACAATGACCCAACACACCTCCAGGCTGTGTAAGGGCTATTTTACCAAGAAGGAGAGTGATGGAGTGCTGCATCAGATGACCTGGCCTCCACAATCCCCCGACCTCAACCCAATTGAGATGGTTTGGGATGAGTCGGACGGCAGAGTGAAGGAAAAGCAGCCAACAAGTGCTCAGCATATGTGGGAACTCCTTCAAGACTGTTGGAAAAGCATTCCAGGTGAAGCTGGTTGAGAGAATGCCAAGAGTGTGCAAAGCTGTCATCAAGGCAAAGGGTGGCTATTTGAAGAATCTCAAATATAAAATATATTTTGATTTGTTTAACACTTTTTTGGTTACTACATGACTCCATATGTGTTATTTCATAGTTTTGATGTCTTCTAAAAAAATTTAAAAATAAAGAAAAACCCTTGAATGGTGTGTCCAAACTTTTGACTGGTACTGGTATATATAATATCTATAAGTTATGTATTACGCAAATTGATATTCTATTCTATTTTATTTGGTTTTGTTCTGTTCTAGAATATTTTGTTCTAGAATATTTTGTTCTATTCTGGAATAGACCTAGGCCTCTTCTATTTGTGTAGCCTAAAATAAGCACTTTTCCATGTCTCATGACAGCGTGTAAACTGACTAAAATAAGTAGGCCTATTCTAAACATCTAACATATCAGTTTCAATGCGGAAGATAGTGAAGTGCGTGCTTTTTACCACGGTTTGAATTGAGTTGATAAGCAACTACTGTGCTATGTGAAATCATCCGCCAAATGTAAATCTTCCAAAGCTGGATGGTGCGTTTTGTCCAACGTCAAGAAATAAGTTTGAGGGTCTCAAAACTAAAACCAGACCAAATCGTATATTTACAGAGATCCCAAACAGTCCAAGGGCACCATATCTACCATTGTCAATTCAATAGGCCTGTAGCAGCCTATAGGCATAGCAATGTCCTCCTATGACCAAAAGCAATTAGGCCTGATTTGTCCTATACCTCAAGATTTTTCAGGCAGCTATTGGGATGTGTTTCTTTACACAACAGATAGGACTAATAAAGACAACAGACAATTTTGCCTATTGGCTATTTCGTTTTGGTCAGCAAAAACGATAGGCTAATGAATAGGCCTAGTCATTAAACACGAAACAGATAAACAAAATCGAATAGCCTAATAAAACACTAATGCATCATTAGTTCTAGTTCTAAGAAAATATGTACACAAAAACTAACATGTAGACTGAGTTTACATTGCAATAAAAGCGCATATCCTGAAAAACTGAAATACACTAGCATAATTTCACTTGGCTATTAGACCAAAACACACTCCAAGAGTTCTCACGAAAAGTTTATCGTTTTTCGTAAAGGTCCTTTTGCGCTCTCCTGCATGTATAGCCTATAGTGGATTCATTCAATCCAGTTGACTTTTTTAGGTTGGTGTGTTGGGTGGCAAGTTTTTTTTCCCGTTGGGTGGTAAATCCCCCCCCCCCTTACAAGATAGGGCCTCGATTAGGCCTATGTCGAATGTTCTGCAGTTCAGATCTTCAAAGTTGGCCTATAGTACTTTTGGTGAGCTGACATTGAAAACACAATGGTATCCCTTATGACACATTTATTGTTCTCAATAATCCTTCATGAAATAACCACTTAAAATATATTAGGCTACTGTCAAAATCATCACATAGAAGTATACAAGGCTATAACAAACAACATCGACGTCAGCTTTTGGGAATTCGTGCTCCTTTGAAAATAACATGTAGGCAAGGCCTATCATCATTACTGTAATTACAGTCTAATCATAACAAACTTCAACTGTTAAGTCATCAATACCACATAATGCAAGGTGTTGAGGGTAAATAAAGTATAGCTCATTATAGTACATTAATTATATGGTAGCCTTAGAACAGAAAGTCAGCATGGTGAAAAAGATTGTGATTCTTAAAAATATTCGTATCATAACTTGTTTGTAAAAACAAAAATAAAACATATGACTAATGCTTGGGAATGTAATGTGACCCCCTTCAACTGCAGAGGGGAACATTTCCAATAACATTAAGTGCTGCAAAGGGGACAAAAAAGTGTATTGGATTTTGTTTGTTCTAAAATAGGCCTACACAATATTAAATATTACAAAATAAGAAGGGCGATCATGGGGAGAGGTTAAAGCTTATCATTGTCTTTCACATGGGGCCAAAGATGGGGCAGAGAACTGAAACAATCTTTTTGGTGAAAGCAGGGCAAGTTCCATATTAAATAAAAGGGAAAGATATAGTTTGAGAAATACACACACGCACTTTATTGGAATATATAGCAGGCTAAAAACTGATTAAGATTGTTTCCTAAATCCTAATGAGACAAACATTTACCTGAAGAAAAATAACTTGAAGAGTTGATACCTCTCATTGCGCGGTCCATTCGATAATGTGTTGCCTAATGTTGCACGTTTTAATTTCTTACTTTCCTGAAAGAAAATACCAGACACACTGTTGGTCAGGATGGAGGCCCAAAAGTAACTGTTCCCACTTGGCATCACGTGTAAAAGATAATTGATCTTGCTAGTATTTTTTCGGCCCTTACAGTGTCTTATTTGAGACTAAATAAATATTATTGTCCGGTGTTTTGTTTTATTTCTCACGTATCGCTGAACATTCGCTTGCAGTCCATGGAGGGTGACGGTGTGTCTGCGCTCATGTTGCGGACCTGAGAGTACTCGTCCTCCGGGCTGTGTGGCAGCCCCAGCGGCGTCATCCTCTTCTCCTTCTGCCTGCGGTTGCAGAACCAGACCCGGACCACCTCCTTCTCCAGCTGCAAACTGTCCGCCAGAGAGGTGATCTCCTGGGCCGCGGGTTTGGGGCTTTTGAGAAAGTGGCTCTCCAAAGCTCCTTTAACGCTCACTTCGATGGACGTGCGCTTTTTCCTCTTCCTGCCCTGCGCCGCGATCTTATCGATGCTGGTGGGGCTACCGGTGGTCGAGTCGGCTTCCTCCAGCCATTTGTTGAGCAGCGGCTTCAGCTTGCACATGTTCTTGAAGCTCAGCTGCAGCGCCTCGAACCTGCATATGGTGGTCTGTGAGAAGACGTTGCCGTACAGGGTGCCCAGCGCCAAGCCCACGTCCGCTTGTGTAAAGCCGAGTTTGATCCGGCGCTGTTTGAACTGCTTGGCAAAGTGCTCCAGGTCGTCCGAGGTCGGCGTGTCCTCGTCAGACTGAGCGTCATGGCTCACCCCGACGTGGTGCTGCGGGTGATGTGGATGATGGTGGTGGTGATGGTGATGATGGTGGCTGCTGTGGTCGAGATCGGGGGAGTCCCCCCTCACCATCCCCGGGTGCATTAGGCTCCTACTCCCCGGTGTGCTGAGCATCCCGTTAACCGTGAATCCCCCGGGCTGGGAGTAGATCAGCGACTGTTGCTGCTGCTGTCCTTCGGAGATACTGGATATGTGCGCGGCTGAGGTGCCACCCCAGGCTCCTGGGTGTGCCTGGTGGGAGCCCAGATGCGAAGATCTGTGGTGTAGAGCTGAGCCCGAGTGCAGGTCCTCTCTGCCAGAGTTTCTCTTCACGTCCAGCGGCTGCGGGCTGCCTGTCATTCCCACGGGGCCCGAGGACCAGTGAGAGCCGGCTTCGGCAGCTGCCACTGCGGCTGCTGCAGCGGCGGCGTGAGGCAGGGATGTCACCCACTGGTGGGCATGGTTTAACACGTGTCCCCCGTTGCTCGTCGCAATAGCGCCCTGCATAAAGTCCCTCTGCACCATCTTCACCGAGGAGTCCCCTCTGTATCCGCCCGACACCGAGGTGACAGCGGTGCTCCCCGGCTGCATGCCACCGACCCCCCGGTCTGAGTGCACGATGGAGCTGGTGGACAGGATCCTATTGCTGGCCAGGTATGGACTGGAGGTGGCTGTTGCCATTCCCCAAACCATAAAGCCTGTGATTGATCTCCCTCTTCCCTCGTTGGATCAATTTATCTTCTCAAACAGAGTGCTCTAATCCAAGAAAAATGTTTTAAAACTTTGAGAAAGCGTGTTGAATGTTATACTATGCCATAAAATGGAGATCAAATAATTCAAACTAATCCATCAAAAATATTCAAAAAAATGCAAATGAAGTTGATTTTCTGTTTATCTATTAGTAGGCCTATGAAAAGGTATTCACATTCCACCAGTTTAAAGGCAGCGATTGGTGAATAGAAAATGATCTTTATGCATTCTGTTTGAAAAAATGTTTAGAATAAATAAATAAAAAATATGAAAAGTTTTGCTTCCTGTAAAGTTCTACTGGATGTATAGATTCAGTAATCTCCCACAAAAGGACGCTGTCTTCTATGATCCTTGTCGAAGGAGGCTTGTCGGAAAAAGAAAATTCATAAACACTCCAGGTACTTCTCCGTTGCTGCTCTTCTAATCTGATGTGTTGGAAACTACACAATTCCAAATGATACAATGGTCTACATAAATGCTTTTATCTATTTTCTTCCTTCACTCTTTTTCTCCTTCCATCTGACACTTCTACCCGTTTCTCTCTGAAAGCAAGTGTTTACCCTGTGCCAAGCGTGCGCACGCCTTCCCATCTCCCCCCAATTACCAGCGGAAGTGGAGAGCAGGACTCCCGCTGATTGGACGATGCACAGAGAGGGATAGACACATCTCGAGAGCTCTGCTGCCTCGGGTGCTCTAGGCAAGGTTCCCTTTTCTGGAAAATAAATAAATAACAGACTCATTGATTAGATGATAATATAGGGTGATATATAATATTGACATTGTAATTAGGCAAATTATAGCGTAGCCTACATTATTATGAATATATAGAACGGTATATTTACCTAATGATATTAGTATTGTAGTATTCATAACACAATAACAAAATTGTCATTAGCCTAATCAAAAAACAATCAAATTATATGACCCCAATATCATGGGGATTGAAAGGAAACACTCTGACTCTCGCCATTTTAACGGAGAGGGAGAATCCCCATGCAAACAAGGCCACATTGAGCAGTCCTTTCGGGATTGAAGGGAAACACTGACTCTCGCCATTCTTAAGGAGAGAGAGCGAGAGAAGCCCCATGCAAACAGTCCTTCGGGGATTGAAGGGAAACGGACTCTCGCCATTCTAACGGAGAGCGAGAGAGAAGCCCCATGCAAACAAGGCCAAATCGAGCAGTCCTTTGGAGATTGGAGGGAAACACTGACTCTCGCCATTCTCGCCAGTAAGGGATGTCATGTCAGGCCCAAACAGCGCAACTGATCTGTGTTGTTCCTCCTCTGTCTAATAGCGCAGAGCGGAGGTGGCCTGTGTCAAGGATATAAGGTCGGCTCTGGATACACACCCAGGGGTTCTGTACGCCACTTGCATCTTAATGCCCTCTCCCTTTCGTACTGAAGCAAGACCCACTGGGCGTGACGCACGGGCGAATGTGCGTGAGGGTGCAATATTTACAATTACACAGGATCGAGGTAAGCCAGCATGTAGAGTCCGTTAGTTTTTTCCATCTTCGGGAGAATAGTTATTTTAATAGTATGTTTCCAGAGAGTGTGCGAGTGGTGGTAAGCTAAATCATAACCTTTCTCCTAATATTTCTAGCCACAAGATTTTCCCAGTCTTAGAAACCCAAACACTCATCACAGGGAGCTTTCTTTAAATTGAAAGAAGAGAAATTGCACCCAACCAGGTGCAGGCTAATACATTTTCAGCCAAAACTGATGTTTTCCTTCCCGGAACATTTCTCTTGGATCTGATAAAAAAAATGTTTGGGGGGGAAAAGAAAGAAAAAGTGAACATTTGTGTGTAGCCTGCATAGGCTTGAAGGATACACTCTTAGAAAAAAAGGTTCCTTATAGAATCAAAAGGGGTTCTATTGCTTGCTTCACCCTTTTACAGGGATATTTTTTCAGAACCCTAGAGGTTCTTCACTGAACCAAAATGGTTCCATATAGAATCCTGCATGGTGCCATTTTTGAATTTTGAGAGATTGTTGTGGGGTTAAGGGCCTTGCTCAAGGGCCCAACGGTAGGGGAATGTTTTGAGGATGTGAACCCAGCAGCCCTCCAGTTGTCAGATCAATTCCGCCCGTTTTTTTCCAGCGCCCGCCCGGGGATTCGAACCAGCCACCTTTCGGCCACAGGTCTAACTCCTTCGCTGCTGGGCTACCTACCTCCAGTACAGTATGGGTTGTTGCCTGACTGGTTCCAGAGAAGACAAAAGGAGCAACAATATGAGGTAATCGTAAAAAATAAACGTGAGTTAATCTTCCAAAATGAAGACAAAACGCTATGCAGACATATAGCCTAATTATTATGATGTAGAAGAACAACTTACATGCAGTTGTTGTCAGCAGCAGCCGAAAGAGAAATCCTCTGCCTCTGATAGTTCTGGGTTACTGCCAGACTGAGCAAAACATAGATAGTGTGTTAAAAGTCATGTAATGATTAACTAGGCTATTGAATCACCTAGATTTATTATAAATGTATACAGTAGACTACTTCCTCTCAGTCAGCAACAGCCTTCTAATGGCTTCATTGAAACATAGTCCCTTCAATTGACTCCACAGTTATACTGAAATAAAAGTAACAATTAGCTAATTGCCAATGTCAGGCTGGGTCTGTAGCTCTATTTGGCATATCCCATAATAACAAATAATGTTTATTTGAAAGAGTTAGCTGGCTAACTTGTAAATTGGCGAATTAAAGTAGCCTATCTTTTTCTGTTTAGCTAGCTAGGCTAGTTTACAAACGAGCTCAAATTCTAATAACATTTAAACTTTATTTATCTAGCCTATAGTTTATCATATGACTTTAGCTTCATATATTTGAATTAAATAATCAACTTTGCTTACCTTAAAACATTGAAAATTAACGTGCTTATTGTTCAGCTACTTGCTAATTGGTTGAACCAATTTGGAATGGCAGTTGGTTTTTGAATAGGAATGGCAGTAAACATTTGAATTGACAGAAAGGTTCTATATAGAACCCCATTTTTATCTAAAAGTGTATTTTTTTGTATTAAACAAATGATTTCCTCTTGCTTCTAGCTAGCATTTAGTTTGCAACAGCACAGGTTTGTATGAACCTTGCTGTTTGCCACTCAGACCTTGGTAACAATTTGCCGAATTTATTTATTATCAGTTATCTTTTGTTAGCTGTTGTTTTCTAAAATCCCCATTACACTCTGGGGTATTCACACCACTTGACTTTTTCCACATTTTGTTGTGTTACAGCCTGAATTTAAAATTTATTAAATTTAGATTTTGTGTACACACAATACCCCATAATGCGGAATTATGTTTTTAGAAATGTTTTTAAATTAATTAAAAATGAAAAGCTGACCTCTTGAGTCAATAAGTATTCAACCCTTTTGTTATGGCAAGCCTAAATAAGTTCAGAAGCAGACATTGAATATCCATTTGAGCATGGTGCAGTTAGTAATTATACTTTGGATGGTGTATCAATACGCCCAGTCCCTACAAAGATACAGGCGCCCTTCATAACTCAGTTGCTGGAGAGGAAGGAAACTGCTCAGGGATTTCACCATGAGGCCAATGGTGATTTTAAAACAGTTACAGAGTGTAATGGCTGTGATAGGAGAAAACTGAGAATAGATCAACAACATTGTAGTTACTCCACAATACTAATATAAATGACAGAGTGAAAATAAGAAAGCCTGTACAGAATAAAAATAGTTATTCCAAAACATGCATACTGTTTGCAATAAGGCACTAAAGTAATACCGCAAAAAATGTGGCAAAGAAATTAACTTTTTGTCCTGAATACAAAGCATTATGTTTGGGGCAAATCCAACACAACACATGACTGAGTACCACTCTTCATATTTTCTAGCATGGTGGTGGCTGCATCATGTTATGGGTATGCTTGTCATCAGCAAAGAATAGGGAGTTTTTTTAGGATAAAATGAAACAGAATAGAGCTAAGCACAGGAAAAATCCTAGAGGAAAACTTGGTTCAGTCTACTTTCCAACAGACACTGGGAGACAAATTCACCATTCAACAGGAATATTGCCTCAAACACAAGGCCAAATATACACTGTTGCTTACCAAGACGACATTGCATGTTAATGAGTGGCCTAGTTACAGTTTTGACTTAAATCGGCTTGAGAATATATGGCAAGACTTGAAAATGGCTGTCTAGCAATGATCAACAACCAACTTGATAGAGCTTAAATATTTTTCTTAAGATTAATGGGCAAATATTGTACAATCCAGGTGTGCAAAGCTCTTAGAGACTTACCCAGAAAGACTCACAGCTGTAATCGCTGCCAAACGTTATTCTAACATGTAGCCTATTGTCTCAGGGGGTTGAATATTTATCTAATCAAGATATATTAGTGTTTTATTTACCATAAAATAAAATGTTAGAATTTTCTTCCACTTTGACATTAGATTATTTTGTGTAGATAGTAAAAAAAAAAAAGAAGACAATTCAATCCATTTTAATCCTACTTTGTAACACAACAAAATGTGGAAGAAGTCAAGGGGTGTGAATACTTTCTGAAGGCACTGCATAACCATTTTCTCCTCCAAAGAACCAAAAGGTTCTATATAGAACCCCAAATAACCCTTTTTTTCTAAGAGTGTACCCTTGCATGCCAGAGCTTTGCATAAATTCGATTTGTGCGCTCAAGTTAGGCCTTAAACTTGAAAAAAAAAAACAGCTATCTATTCTATTGTATTGTATTGTATTCTATTAATTTACTGTTAAATTGTATTCCAAGACAAACTGTCGGAATGATGGTGCATGTAGGCTAAACGGACACCAATGCACAATACAACCGACCACCTTTCCCCCTTCTCCTATTCAAATCACCATGGAAACCGGGTAGGGGTGTTTAGTATGTCTCCCCATCAATGGGGCGAGCTGCCCTCGCGCATTCAGTTTTAACCCGGGAGAAACGCAGCAGTATCAGAATAGGACCCCTCAGGCGACACGAGAATTCAATGCATGGAAGAAAACAAAAATCGAAGTATTTAAAGTAATCACTGTTAGATTTCAATCGAGAGCTATTCAATGGACCTGGATTGCACAAATCCTCATAACCCAGGACGGGGTCCTTGTAGCCTAGACCTAGGCCTACATGTGGCGGAATTTTCGGTATTCCGTTAAATCAAATGGCATGGCAGTTATGGTTTTTATGTATATATATATACAAAATAATAATAATAATAATTATAAGTTAACGAACATTTAAAATTAACGAAAAATGAAAACATAGAGGTGTAGGCTATTTCAACCCTATAAAAACTATATCAAACTAACAGACTACTGTAATAATAAAATAACAGTTAAGCAAATATCAATATTGATGATTACAATAACAATAACGATTTGTACTAATATTATTAATAATAAGAACAATTGTTTATTTATTAGGCTACAACAAAAACGGTTATATTTACTGTTGGCCTATGTAATGTTAGAATTGAGTAGTTACAGCTATTGTGTTTTTATAGCTAGTATAGAACTACGACAAAGTTATTTTGTCGTTATACAGTGTCCTGCTGGATCAAGACAATTTGAGAATGTTGTCGTCTTATGTTTCTCCCTCCCCTCACGAAAAGTTTATTGTTGCTACTATTAGGCCGTCATCACAAACAGGAAGGCCTTCCATGGTAAAAGTAAATCATCCAAACCGGCACATTTTATTACACTTATGGAACGCGTAATTTACTGGGCTCACCTCATTCACACATCGCTTTTGCTTATCAGGGTTTATGCATTAATAAACCGCCCTCAGAAGCACGGGGATAATGTATTTAATGCTACCATAACTTCCACCGGTACACTCTTAGAAAAAAAGGTGCTATCTAGAACCCTAAAATGTTATTCTGCTGTCCCCATAGGATAACCCTTTGAATAACCCTTTTTGGTTCCAGGTAAAACCCTTTTGGGTTCCAGGTAGACCCATTTTGGGTTCCCAGAGGGTTCTACTCGGAACCCAAAAGGGTTTTACCTGGAACCAAAAAGGGTTCTCCTATGGGGACAGCCGAATAACCATTTTGGAAACCTTTTTTCTAAGTCCTCTGTAGCTCAACTGGTAGAGCACGGCGCTTGTAACGCCAAGGTAGTGGGTTCGATCCCCGGGACCACCCATACACAAAAAAAAAAAAAAAATGTATGCACGCATGACTGTAAGTCGCTTTGGATAAAAGCGTCTGCTAAATGGCATATTATTATTATTATTTCTAAGAGTGTAGACAGGCCTTGTCCTAATGTATAGTACCATCCCCTACGAAAAACCACATGAATTTCAAATGTCATCACATGTGAAGTGTTCCAAAAACACATGTTTCATGTGATCACGTTATGTGAAGTTAATGTGATAACATGTGAAGTGTAAAAACGGCTATATGGAGCTCATCTGAGAGTTCTGCTTCTGAGACCTCACCCGCTATGTAGGCCTACTTAATGCTGATTTGTAGATGTTCTGACTCGCTATATGCTGTCTGGCAAGAACAGTAAGGATGCTTATCAGTCCAGGACTTTTATTCATCTTCATCACCACCACACATAATTAACACACACATGCAGAATCTTCGGTTACAATAGGAATGGACTTGTCTTTTTTCTTAGATGTATGCCCAATCTTCCTAGCCAAAACTTGCCTCTTCCTCCGACGACTAAAACACTCTGACCTGGGGTGGGAGGGGTCAGAGTCCAGATGTGCATATGGGCACGCTGATTGGCTGAAGCCAAATGATTTTGATGGACAGCTGAGATGGTGAGATATCACCCTATTGGAACTGTGGGGGAACTAAGGCGACTGTGAGGGAAAGTTAGGTTACAGAGTTTCTAAACCCAGAGACGTAACATCGCGAGACCTCCGGGAACGCTTGCGAGGCAGACCAAGCAGACCAGGGTGGGGTTTGAGAAATCAAAGTGAAAAAACTTCCTTAGCTGTTCATTTTCGAAATCTAAAGGCACAACCTAGATTCGAGACAATGCCTTAAAGTAGAACTGACAGCGTTTTAGCAACATGAAATCGTATGAAAATCTGTTGATATACAGCCCCAGGAAGAATATGATGCCTTTTTACTGATTTACTGACAAGCTAGCGCTTAGATATGGTCATTTTCACGTTTCCATAATTTAATAGAATGTTTGGGAATGACAGAGTAAGACATTTGTAAAAATTCTATAGCAATATATAGTGCGAAAGCGGCCGTGCGTTTGGACAATCAATAAACACTGCAGTAAATAAAACCTAATAAAAACGTGTCTTATCCAGGACCCGACTAATATTCTACCAGCAGCACAAGCGATGACGTCCCTTTTCTATGTTAATGAGGAAACCTTCAAATTAAAAGCCCGGATTTCAAAACATTGCAATGTGGATAACTCGTTCAAAAGATATTACATTTTAATCAATGGCCACTTCTACCAATAATGAAAAAATACATTGTTGACACTGGTATGTTGAGAATATTGGGCTGTAGAGATAACTTTCTACCTGTCCCAGCTAAAGTGGGGTGGGAAATACGCCGTAGGGCCTCTACTAACCAAATATGGTTAGCTTTGGAGTGGGGCTGTGTCGTACATACCCAGCAGCACTTTGTTCTTTAAGTATAGTTTAGACAATAGTTTTCAACATACCAGTATTTGTGTAATACTGGTATAAATAATGCAGTATTACAAATAAATTATCCATTTATTTTTTCAAAGGTGGTTGCAGTTTCCTGCCATCCAGGACCTCTATACCAGGCGGTGTCAGAGAAAGGCCCTAAAAATTGTCAAAGACTCCAGCCACCCTAGTCATAGACTGTTCTCTCTGCTACCGCACGGCAAGCGGTACCGGAGTGCCAAGTCTAGGTCCAAAAGACTTCTCAACAGCTTCTACCCCCAAGCCATAAGACTCCTGAACAGCTAATCATGGCTACCCGGACTATTTGCACTGCCCCCCCCACCCCATCTTTTTACGCTGCTGCTACTCTGTTAATGATTTATGCATAGTCACTTTAACTCTACCCACATGTACATATTACTTCAACTACCTCAACTAGCCGGTGCCCCCGCACATTGACTCTGCACCGGTACCCCCCTGTATATATAGCCTCCCTACTGTTATTTTATTTGACTTCTGCTCTTTTTTTCTCAACACTTTTTTGTTGTTGTTTTATTTTACTTTTTTATAAAAAATTAATGCACTGTTGGTTAAGGGCTGTAAGTAAGCATTTCACTGTAATGTCTGCACCTGTTGTATTCGGCGCATGTGGCCAATAACATTTGATTTGATTTGATTTGAGTTGTACTGCACTAGAGTGAGAGTAAAACAATCGACATTCCCAAAGTTTAGCGTCTTTGCAGGGGGGACTCTTATTTTGAAATATTAATAATAATCCGCCATCATGCTGCCAGCATAATATCCTGCTGCTAGGAGAATGGTAATCAGGACCTGACTCTGCACAGACCGGTGCACCATAGCCAATCAGAGCAACATTAGGCCTATATGCAAGTAAGCCATTTCCCACATGGGCCTGCCATCATCCACTTTGAACTGGACTGTGTGTTTACAGGCAGTAGCTACTGTAACAGAGCTATTATTGGTGATTCACTTGCCACTCTATTGGAATCTTACCTGCTGGTTTGTGTGGCTTGCTTACAAGGGGCGGTGGTTGAGTTAGAATCGTCCCAGTCAACAAGCGCAAACCAGTAGTAAGTTAACTGTTGCAAAGCTCTGTACATCAAAAGTGATTTTTATACTCCTAAGAGCAGATCGGAATGTACAATTTGTATCAATTTGTTTGTAAAATTGCTGGAATAATGTACATGAGATGTGGTGTTTCCTTTGTGAATATTTGTGGTGCATTTTGTCGAATATAATTTCAGCTAATGCTAGCTGGTTATTCACTGTGTCTGGGGCTGTTTTATGTATTTTGTACAGCGCGTCTGCAGAGAGTAGAATGATCTGTGGTGGCTGCGTTGCATGACGTGCTATCCGTGCTGTTTCCCTATCAGGTACATTTGTGAAATTATTAGTATATTGTGCATTGTAATTTTCATGTATTCCTGTTGTGGTAAGCTTGCGTTCTTTTTGGTAACTATGGTTACCCCAGTCAACAAGCGCCAAACCAGCGCGCGTGCAGAGTAGGATTAGGATCTTTGTTGGCTGCATTGAATAACGTGCTGTTTCCCATCAGATAATAAACCTGTGACTGGTAGTACATGCTGGAGTCCTTGTCGATGATTGTTCACCACAAAACACAAGAAGAGTACTGTTACACATCAGCAGGACTTTAGACCATTCGAACGCATTCGCCAAAAGCCACAAAAGTACACCTGAATGGATTTCTGTGACTGGTGTACAATATGTAAATACCACGGGAGTCCTCTTACATTTGGGAACTTTACAGTCCTATCGATCAAACAACCATGAACAGGTAGGCTATCTCTCCCTCCCTACAATCAACAACTAATGTTAGCCAGAGCGAGATTAACTACAATCTAAGGAAGCAAGAGTAGAAAAACCCTCTCAAACTTTTCCAGCTTGTAGTTGGCCGTCAAAATTGCACTGATGAACAATGGGGAATAGTAGCCTGCTCGCCCTTCTGCAGCTTGCCTGCCAATGCATGCTTGTCCCAACCAATGTTTTGACAACTGAATGGGAACTGCCTGCCCACCCATTTGATCGATGCCAAATACATTTAATTGACAACTAAGAGATCTGCATGCTAACTTTGGATAACAGTCGTTCAAGTTCAGCATAGCTAGGTAACCAAAATGACACCTGCATCTCTAGCTGTAGCCACCAAATAACAATATGAGTGGAAAAAGTCGGCCACTCACCCACTCCTCCAATGACATGACATCTAGCTAACGTTAGGCTCTGTGTTTTTAGCTTGCTACAGTGAGGGAAAAAAGTATTTGATCCCCTGCTGATTTTGTACGTTTGCCCACTGACAAAGACATGATCAGTCTATAATTTTAATGGTAGGTTTATTTGAACAGTGAGAGACAGAATAACAACAAAAAAATCCAGAAAAACGCATGTCAAAAATGTTATAAATTGATTTGCATTTGAATGAAGGAAATACGTATTTGACCCCTCTGCAAAACATGACTTAGTACTTGGTGGAAAAACCCTTGTTGGCAATCACAGAGGTCAGACGTTTCTTGTAGTTGGCCACCAGGTTTGCACACATCTCAGGAGGGATTTTGTCCCACTCCTCTTTGCAGATCTTCTCCAAGTCATTAAGGTTTCGAGGCTGACGTTTGGCAACTCGAACCTTCAGTTCCCTCCACAGATTTTCAATGGGATTAAGGTCTGGAGACTGGCTAGGCCACTCCAGGACCTTAATGTGCTTCTTCTTGAGCCACTCCTTTGTTGCCTTGGCCGTGTGTTTTGGGTCATTGTCATGCTGGAATACCCATCCACGACCCATTTTCAATGCCCTGGCTGAGGGAAGGAGGTTCTCACCCAAGATTTGACGGTACATGGCCATTGTCCCTTTGATGTGGTGAAGTTGTCCTGTACCCTTAGCAGAAAAACACCCCCAAAGCATAATGTTTCCACCTCCATGTTTGACGGTGGGGATGGTGTTCTTGGGGTCATAGGCAGCATTCCTCCTCCTCCAAACACGGGAGTTGAGTTGATGCCAAAGAGCTCGATTTTGGTCTCATCTGACCACAACACTTTCATCCAGTTCTCCTCTGAATCATTCAGATGTTCATTGGCAAACTTCAGACAGGCCTGTATATGTGCTTTCTTGAGCAGGGGGACCTTGCGGGTGCTGCAGGATTTCAGTCCTTCACGGCGTAGTGTGTTACCAATTGTTTTCTTGGTGACTATGGTCCCAGCTGCCTTGAGATCATTGACAAGATCCTCCCGTGTAGTTATGGGCTGATTCCTCACCGTTCTCATGATCATTGCAACTCCACGAGGTGAGATCTTGCATGGAGCCCCAGGCCGAGGGAGATTGACAGTTATTTTGTGTTTCTTCCATTTGCGAATAATCACACCAACTGTTGTCACCTTCTCACCAAGCTGCTTGGCGATGGTCTTGTAGCCCATTCCAGCCTTGTGTAGGTCTACAATCTTGTCCCTGACATCCTTGGAGAGCTCTTTGGTCTTGGCCATGGTGGAGAGTTTGGAATCTGATTGATTGATTGCTTCTGTGGACAGGTGTCTTTTATACAGGTAACAAACTGAGATTAGGAGCACTCCCTTTAAGAGTGTGCTCCTAATCTCAGCTCGTTACCTGTATAAAAGACACCTGGGAGCCAGAAATCTTTCTGATTGAGAGGGGGTCAAATACTTATTTCCCTCATTAAAATGCAAATCAAATTTTTACATTTTTGACATGCGTTTTTCTGGATTTCTTTGTTGTTATTCTGTCTCTCACTGTTCAAATAAACCTACCATTAAAATTATAGACTGATAATTTCTTTGTTAGTGGGCAAACGTACAAAATCAGCAGGGGATCAAATACTTTTTTCCCTCACTGTACATAAATAGATGCGCTAGCCTATTAGCCACATTATGACTGATTTGTGATCATTGCCCTTGCTAGTTTGATTGTATTGACATTCCCAGCCTTAGTTACATTCGTCCGTTTTTGTCCAAAATATTGAGTCATTGAAACTGAAACAGCGCATTTAGCAGACCATGTGCCATGCCAGCTGTGATTTACAACCTGATAGCAATATTTTTTGGACTACCAAGAAATGTATTGGTGAATTATATTCATCATGTATTGAACTGCATCCATCTATTCTGCCAACTATGCCTTACTCTATGTCATGGAATTTTGAGTCAAATAGAACCTATTTTTAAAACCTCTTAAAATGTTGGTTTTGTAGCATAAACTGGGAATTTGATATCTTTGACTGATATTATGATTGTCTGTTTGTTTCATATCTGCAAAGTAGTTAAAACGCTGTCAGTTCCACTTTAAGTAGAACATGTTATTACTCCAACCTCCTGAAAGTGACAAACTGACATGTTTTCATTTTCGTCAAGAAGAAGTTTATATCAAAATAGTGCCTTTGATTTGACAGCCTGCACATGGGCAGTTCGGCGCGAGACGACCGTTAGACCCGATGACGTGTTTCTGCTCATGAGTTTAGCTAGCCAACGTCGCAATGAGTTCAATTGTGATCAGGGATTTCTATTGGAGCATCAGTTTCTACCTATCTTCATACTGTACTGTCTTTGGTTAGGTAGAGATGAGGGAAGCAGGTTTCTAACGACATGTAAAGCAACATGCGACAACATGAAACTACAAATGTGAAAACTTAATCACGTGAAGGTTTCCCAAAAATCATGTGGTTTTTCTGTAAGGGATAATCATGGTACATCATAACGGCTATTGACAAAACAGAACAATATTGGTTTAATGATCTTTGTTAAATGATATAAACCTGTGCAGTCACCACTAGTTAGATAGATATCTGTCTTGCCTTTCAGGATTACATAATGTAGCCACAATGCAAACACCACCCCACACTCTATAACAGCCTTTGGTACCCCTCTCATCACACATATTTAGGGCCAGGAGTTTTCTCTCATCAGGAGACCTATAGCCTATAACCAGGTCCCAGTCCTCCCTGACCAGGAGACCTATAACCTATAACCAGGGCCCAGTCCTCCTTGACCAGGAGACCTATAGCCTATAACCAGGGCCCAGTCCTCCTTGACCAGGAGACCTATAGCCTATAACCAGGGCCCAGTCCTCCTTGACCAGGAGACCTATAGCCTATAACCAGGGCCCAGTCCTCCTTGACCAGGAGACCTATAGCCTATAACCAGGGCCCAGTCCTCCTTGACCAGGAGACCTATAGCCTATAACCAGGGCCCAGTCCTCCCTGACCAGGTCAGGTGGTGTGGTCAGGAGAACTAACTCAATACATAATGCTGTGTGTGTATGCTCTGGGAGCAGAGCAGTAATGTTTCTCATGTGTTGTGTTGGCGCAGCAGGGAACAGGCCAGGGTCCACTGTTTGATATTCATGAAGGAAGCTGAAGAGTCCTTAAGATGCACATATTTTAGCCCTCTCTCCCTCTGTTCTCTCTTTCTCCCTTTCTCCCTCTCTCTCTCTCTCTCTCTCTCTCTCTCTCTCTCTCTCTCTCTCTCTCTCTCTCTCTCTCTCTCTCTCTCTCTCTCTTGCTCTCTCTCTCTCTCTCTCTCTCTCTCTCTCTCTCTCTCTCTCTCTCTCTCTCTCTCTCTCTCTCTCTCTCTCTCTCTCACTCTTTCTGTCTTTTGCTCTCCCCCTCACTCTCCCTCTTCTCTCTCATTTGCTCTTTGTCTCTCTGTCTATCTCTATACTCAGGGCTGCAGAGAAGAGGTGCACTATAAACTCCAGTCCATGAGGGCAGTAGGAATGTCCCAGATCCCATGCTCCATCTAACCTTTTCTTTCACTTATCCTATTTCACTCTCTCTCACTTTCCAGGTCCTGTCTTCCCTGGTTTGGTCTTTCACTGTCTGCACTCCTCCCTCCCTCTCTCTGTTCTCTGTTTCTATCTCCAATATGCATAGTGGCTGGGCTACTCTAGCTGCAGGCTATTGTCTTTGGTAGACTTTAGAAATATGCAAATGCAGCAGTTGACAACTGCAGAGAAGAAGAAAAAGGAATAACTCTGCATCTGTGTTCCTTGAGCTGTCAGCTCTCAAAAACACATGATTTACTCTTTCTTTTCTCTGTTCATCCCTTTATCAAAGGAGTGGTGCAAGACTTACCGATAGGAGGAGCAAGAGGGTGCAGAGAGAGAGAGAGGGAGTGGAAAGGGGAAGAGAGGAAGAGGAAGAGAGGAAGAGAGGAGAGAAAAGATCAGGCTCAGAGGATAGAAGGAAATTACATGTCAGTCGTCCTCCATTGCTCAGTTGGTTATTTCCGCTCTCCCTCCTTTCCTCCCTCTATCACTTTCTCTCTCTCTCTCTCTCTCTCTCTCTCTCTCTCTCTCTCTCTCTCTCTCTCTCTCTCTCTCTCTCTCTCTCTCTCTCTCTCTCTCTCTCTCTCTCTCTCTCAATGCCCACACACACACACACACACACACACACACACACACACACACACACACACACACACACACACACCATTGTAAATCCTAAGAGCAGCTGGATTCTTCTTCCCCTTCTTCCCTCCCCTTCCAGAGGCTGGGCTGGTTTTCTCTATTAGTGGAGCCTGCCTGCGACCTCCTTGGCTGGACGGGGATGGCCCCTACTCTTTGCCCCCTTGCGAAAGCAAACCTTTAGAGAGGTGTGTCTGTGTGTGTTGAGAGAGAAAAATACAAGTCTCTCTCTTTCCCACAGAGCTCTTCTACCCTTACAAGCGGCCCCTCATGACGTAATGTTTGTAGAGTTCATCAGCTCATTCATACACACAGTTTTAGTGCACATAGACAGTGATGTCACAGTGATGTCACTGAGCAGTCAAAGTCGGGGGTAAGGAAAGGGGTGTGTTCAATCCAATGACTGTGTATATTAATGGATAAAGAGATCGATCACATGACACCATTCATTCCTATGTGAAGACTCAATAGTGCATTGAAGCCAATTGGAGAGCTGCACCCTCTCACTGAGTAACTCAAATTGATGGCCGACCAGGGTACAGCAGGCTGCCGTTAGCAACTAAATTAACCTTATTTGTGTTCGATGAAAAAATGAATCGGTTCAAGGACATACATCTGGTGTATTAGAAGCAATTGTTGGTACCATGATAGTCTTTACAAATAAAATATTTTAACGAAGATTCACAGTTTTCCATTAAATATAATCAGGATCCTGTTTTCTATTTTCAGCGAACAAAGCCTAAAGTACTGCAGCCAGCATTGAACTACTGTGGCTTCAATGAGAGGGGACCCTGGTTCAATCAGATGTGTATGATCACTGTATTCAGTCTCTCTCTCTCTCTCTCTCTCTCTCTCCCTCTCTCTCTCTCTCTCTCTCTCTCTCTCTCTCTCTCTCTCTCTCCCTCTCTCTCTCCCTCTCTCTCTCCCTCTCTCTCGCTCTCTCTCTCTCTCTCTTCCTCTCTCTCTTTTTCCAAATAGATCACATTTCGAGAAGGAATAGTGAGGAAGAGGAGGAAGAGGAGGAGGAGAAAGAACTAGATTGAAACGTTTCTCTGTTTTTAAATAAATAGAGAACTATCACTCTCCTCCTCCTCCTCCTCCTCCTGTTCTGATTGGGAGTGTGTCCGACCTTCATCTCTCCCTGAGCCAGAGACAACCCTCACAGCAGGAGACACCTTCTACCCACAACCCCCTGCTGTGTGTTTCTACCACAGACAGAGGGAGGCACAGAGCGAGAGAGAGAGGGAGAGAGATAGAGGGGGGGAGGGAATGCAGGAGGGAGAGAGAGGATGTAAGAGCATGAAAGGGAGAGAGAGAAAGAGAGAAGAGAACATGTCCCTACAGTGATTATAACAGCCGGAGTTATAGTGTTGAATGCACCAATTTGTAAGTCGCTCTGGATAAGAACGTCTGCTAAATTATTTAAATGTAAATGTAGTGAAGCCATAGTCTAGCTTGGTTGTTTGTGCTGTGTCAATATAATTTATGTATATAGATAACCTCTTCTATGTTGTCAATAGTTAATCTAGAAAGATCTCAAAAAGACGTGTGCAGCCTCAAGTGCGTCCTCAAGTAGGAACATTTGGGAATCCCTCGGAATACAGCACTTTAATGTGATCTAATTAGGGAAGGAGAGACAGGAGAAGAGGGAACCCCATCCGATTTACAGCCCTGATTGGTACACAGTCAATTACCACCTCCTGCTGTGGCCCAAATGATCAGGCCCAAAGGACAGATGCACTGGTTAAACGTTGTTGTGGGGTGGTCCATTATGTGTGGACTGCAGTGGCTAATGTGTGAAAATGACATTCATTAATTCCACCACATGATATTCACAAGGGGGGCTGTGAGGTGTGAGGAGAGAAAGACAGCATTCATAGTGTGTGTGTGTGTGGGGTGTGTGTGTGTGTGTGTGTGTGTGTGTGTGGGTGTGTGTGTGTGTGTGTGTGTGTGAATGTGTGTGTGTCACACCTGATGGCAGAATATCAGTCTGATATTTCGCAGATACAGTGCCTTGCAAAAGTATTCATCCCCCTTGGTTGCATTACAACCTGTAATTTAAATGGATTTTTATTTGGATTTCATGTAATGGACATACACAAAATAGTCAAAATTGGTGAAGTGAAATGAAAAAAATAACTTGTTTCAAAAATTTCTACAAAATAAATAACGGAAAAGTGGTGCGTGCATATGTATTCACCCCCTTTGCTATGAAGCCCCTAAATAAGATCTGGTGCAACCAATTACCTTCAGAAGTCACATAATTAGTTAAATAAAGTCCACCTGTGTGCAATCTAAGTGTCACATGATCTCAGTATATATACATCTGTTCTGAAAGGGAGTCTGCAACACCACTAAGCAAGGGGCACCACCAAGCAAGCGGCACCACGAAGAACAAGGAGCTCTCCAAACAGGTCAGGGACAAAGTTGTGGAGAAGTACAGATCAGGGTTAGGTTATAAAAAAATATCAGAAATATTGAACATCCCACGGAGCACCATTAAATCCATTATAAAAAATTGAAAGAATATGGCACCACAACAAACCTGCCCACCAAAACTCACGGACCAGGCAAGGAGGGCATTAATCAGAGAGGCAACAAAGAGACCAAAGATAACCCTGCAGGAGCTGCAAAGCTACACAACAGAGATTGGAGTATCTGTCCATAGGACCACTTTAAGCCGTACACTCCACAGAGCTGGGCTTTACAGAAGAGTGGCCAGAAAAATGCCATTGCTTAAAGAAAAAAATAAGCAAACCCTTTTGGTGTTTGCCAAAAGGCATGTGGGAGACTCCCCAAACACATGGAAGAAGGTACTCTGGTCAGATGAGACTAAAATTGAGCTTTTTGGCCATCAAGGAAACGCTATGTCTGGCGCAAACCCAACACCTCTCATCACCCCGAGAACACCATCCCCACAGTGAAGCATCATGCTGTGGGGATGTTTTTCATTGGCAGGGACTGGGAAACTGGTCAGAATTGAAGGAATGATGGATGGCGCTAAATACAGGGAAATTCTTGAGGGAAACCTGTTTCAGTCTTCCAGAGATTTGAGACTGGGACGGAAGTTCATCTTCAAGCAGGACAATGACCCTAAGCATAGTGCTAAAGCAACACTTGAGTGGTTTAAGGGGAAACATTTAAATGTCTTGGAGTGGTATAGTCAAAGCCCAGACCTCAATCCAACTGAGAATCTGTGGTATGACTTAAAGATTGATGTACACCAGCGGAACCCATCCAACTTGAAGGAGCTGGAGCAGTTTTGCCTTGAAGAATGGGCAAAAATCCCAGTGGCTAGATGTGCCAAGCTTATAGAGACATACCCCAAGAGACTTGCAGCTGTAATTGCTGCAAAAGGTGGCTCTACAAAGTATTGACTTTGGGGGGGTGAATAGTTATGCACGCTCAAGTTTTCTGTTTTGTTTGTCTTATTTCTTGTTTGTTTCACAATATAAAATATTTTGCATCTTCAAAGTGGTAGGCATGTTGTGTAAATCAAACGATACAAACCCCCCAAAAATCCATTTTAATTCCAGGTTGTAAGGCAACTGTCACGACTTCCGCCGAGGCTGCCTCCCCTCCTTGTTCGGGCAGGTTTCGGCGTTCGTCGTCACCGGCTTACTAGCTGCTGCTGATCCATTTGTCATCACTTCAGTCACTCTAGTCTTGTCTAATTAATCACACACACCTGATCCTTATCCCCAATTAGTCATTGTATATGTGTTCCCTCTGCTTCCTTGTCTGTGTGGGTGATTGTTTGTTGTGAGCTGTGTGTAGCTCTGTTGAGCTACCCTTACCTTGAAGTTTCCAGGGTAGATATTTCCCCTGTGCCTGAGTTTTGTTGTCCCATGCTTGCGCAACTGTTTATCGATGGAATAAACTTTTTGGATGCGTATTACTCTCCTGCGCCTGACTCCTTCTATCACACGCATCACAGAAACAAAATAGGAAAAATGCCAAGGGGGGTGAATTCTTTCGCAAGCCACTGTATACTGGAAACAGGTGCGCACCCTCCTATCTTATTTAGAAATGCAGTATATCCTAAGAAACAGAGTGGAGCGGAGGACACCTGAACTGGACTGAGACGTAAGGAAAACATTTGGACCCGTATTCAGCCAGTGTAGAGGAGATTGGAAGAGAACTAGGCTTCTTGTTTCATGTGAAAATATGTTGTATTGCAACAGAGACAAATAAAAGGGAAGAAAGCCATTCATTTCCTTCTATCCTCTGAGCCTGATATTTTCTCTCCCTCTCTTCCTCTCACTCTCTCATCCACTTTCTCTCTCTCTCTACCTCCCTCTTTTCTCCCTGCCCCAACTCTAACTCTCTCTGCCACAAACACACATCATTGCTATCCAGTCTCTACAAAAAAAGACTGAAAAACGACCAGGGATAAATGGGTCAGGAAGAACCTCCGGTTCTCCAGGCTGTATGGACAACCGTCCCCCTGTACCCAAGCCCCGAAGCTGGCCAAGTCAAACAGCCTGGAGTCCCTGAGGACCAGGCTGCTCAAACAGACTCAGAACAGGGGCCCAGAGCTCTGTGAATGGGGAGAGTTTTCCCTGCAGTACCCTTCTGGGCCACCCGATTATAAAGGCCCCCTGTAGTTAAGAAGGTTTTCCCGGTGGGTTCACTAGGATTAGGAACATGTATCAAATTAAGATATATAAACTTCAACTGCTATCATGATAGCAGTATTTGTTTTATTTTGGGGGGCTACACTGCTTAGTCTCAGTAACATTACTTCCATAAATGTTGTATAAACAAACATTTTTGCTATTACTACACTCTTAGCAAAAGAAAGTGTTATCTAGAACCTAAAAGGGTTCTTCGGCTGTCCCCATAAGTGAACCCTTTGAAGAACCCTTGTTGGTTCCAGGTAGAACCCTTTTGGTTCCAAGTAGAACTGCTTTGGCCTCCTGTAGCTCATTTGGTAGAGCATGGCGCTTGCAACGCCAGGGTTGTGGGTTCGATTCCCACGGGGGGCCAGTATGAAAAATATATGCACTCACTAACTGTAAGTCGCTCTGGATAAGAGCGTCTGCTAAATGACTAAAATGTAAATGTAGAACCCTTTCCACAGAGGGTTCTACATGGAACCCAAAATGTCTCTAACCGGAACCAAAATGTTTTTTAACCTGGAACCAAAAAGGGTTATCTTATGGGGAGAGGTAGCTTCGCGGTTGAGAGCATTGGGCCAGTAACCGAAAGGTTGCTGGTTCGAATTCCTGAGCCGACTAGGTGAAAAATCTGTCTGTGCCCTTGAGCAAGGCACTTAACCCTAATTGGTCCTGTAAGTCGCTCTGGGTAAGAGTGTCTGCTAAATGACTAAAATGTAAAATGAGACAGCCGAAGAACCCTTTTGGAACCCTTTTTTCTAAGAGTGTACTGTTATGCTGCTATTATAAAAACTGCATCTAATACTGAAATTGTTTTATCCATTCCTTACGTAAGAAATACTTATTACTTGCCTACAGGAGATCTTACAAAACATTCAATATTCAAATATGACCAGTGGTACTTTTGTAATCATAAATAAGCTCAAGATCAACATCTCTCCAAATTACCCCAAAACCAACACTCTATGAATGAACAATATCCACAGCTAATGGAAATTATAGGGCCTCTGGAAAGATCTGGAGATATTTACATTACGTTAAACAAACAACACATTATTAATACTGTCTGTAGGTGAGTTTTGTCATGATTAAACTGGATTTGAACCCAAATGCAGACAACTACACCGAGCCAGAGAAGGTTTAACAGGTTTATTTACAATGTTCAATTTGTCCAGGTTTCCAATAATAGGGGAAGAGCAAGTCCAGGTTACAGGGAGGGTAACAGCTCCAGGCCAGAGCAGGTGTGGTACCGTAATGTCCTAGTGTCCGTGGTGAGTCCAAAAGGGAGGTCCGGTAGTGGAAAGCAGGATGGTGGTGGCAGGAGTGAAGCGGAGGCAGGAGTCAGGTTCCAATAATATGGTCGTCTTGACTATGATCTGACGATGAGTGGCAAGTTTGACCGGGTCTTAAAGGCTGAGGTGATTATGGTGAATGAGCTGCAGCTGGAACCCTGACTCCCGCACACCAGACTTCACTCCTGCAATCAAGGACAGACAGAGGGGAGGGGAAGAGCAGAGAGAGAGCTACCTAGCAGCAGTAGGCCTAACAAGTTTAACCAGAACTATCAAAACTGTGCTCTTGGGCATGGCGATCAAGTGTATGCCCACAGTAAGCAATGCACATAGTATATTCTGTAGTCCTATGTTTGTCTGTCTTATTTTGGGTTTTTCATTGTGTAACATTTTCTGTGGGGCCTTTGAGTTCTGATCCCAGACAAGATAACTCAGAGAGGGGGAGCAAGATGAAGATATGAGGGAATCCCCACCAAAACAACCCATCTCCCACTGGGCACAGACATCAATTCAACATCTATTCATTTCGTTGAAATGATGTGGAAACAACATTGATTCAACCAGTGTGTGGCCAGTGGGCTCTCCCTCCATCCACAGCACTTTTCCTTTTTCCCTTTCTAGCCCTATCTCTTTTTGCCATTGTCTCTTGTACAGTATCTACAGTGCCTTCAGAAATATCCATACCCCTTGACTTTTTCCACATGTTGTTACATTACAGCCTTATTCTAAAATGTATTTTTTTTAAATCCTCATCAATCTACACACAATACCGCATAATGACAAAGCAAAATCAGATTTTTAGAAATGTTTGCAAATGTATTAAAAATAAAACAGAAATACCTTATTTACATAAGCATTCAGACCCTTTGCTATGAGACTCGAAATTCAGCTCAGGTGCATCCTGTTTCCATTGATCATCCTTGAGATGTTTCTATAACTTGATTGGACTCCACCTGTGGTAAATTCAATTGATTGGACATGATTTGGAAAGGCACACACCTGTCTATATAAGGTCCCACAGTTGACAGTGCATGTCAGAGCAAAATCCAAGCCATGAGGTCGAAGGAATTGACCGTAGAGCTCCGAGACAGGATTGTGTCGAGGCACAGATCTGGGGAAGGGTGCCAAAACATTTCTCAGACCATGAGGAACAAGACTCTCAGGACCTCTGACTGGGGCGAAGGTTCACCTTCCAACAGGACAACGACCCTAAGCACACAGCCAAGACAACACAGAAGTGGCTTCGGGACAAGTCTCTGAATGTCCTTGAGTGGCCCAGCCAGAGCCCGGACTTGAACCCGATCGAACATCTCTGGAGAGACCTGAAAATAGCTGTGTAGCGACGCTCCCCATCCAGCCTGACAAAGCCTGAGAGGATCTGCAGAGAAAAATGGGAGAAACTCCCCAAATACTGTGTGCCAAGCTTGTAGCGTCATACCCAAGAAGACTCGAGGCTGTAATCGCTGTCAAAGGTGCTTCAACAAAGTACTGAGTAAAGGGTCTGAATATTTCTGTAAATTTGATATTTCTGTTTTTTATTTGTAATACATTTGCAAAAAAATCTAAAAACCTGTTTTTGCTTTGTCATTATGGAGTATTGTGTGTAGATTGATGAGATTTTTTATATTTTTTTAAAATCCATTTTAGTATAAGGCTGTAACGTAGGAAAATGTGGAAAAGTCAAGGGGTCTGAATAATTTCCGAATGCACTGTATATGAGCCAGATGATATCCAAGATTTTAAGGCATCATTGTGATGTTTCCCATAAGAGGAGAAGGCAGAAGAGACAGAGGAGTGACTGGAGGGAGCAGTTTCACTGAGAGGAACCATGCAGACTTACATCATTCCACCACAGAATGGTGAGATGATTGAGTGAGCTAAGTGCTATTGTCCGCTCGCCTGCCATTCCAGACACACTGCTCTCCACAGCTTCAATGGGATCCCCACTAAACCAATTAAAGTGATCTGTCCCACTCAACCTGCATATCTCCCCCTGTTGGAGCTCTGAGTGGTACGGCAACGCTTTGACACACAGCTGGACTCCCACAACGACAGTGACACACACGTACACACACCTACGCACACACACACACTGTCCTAGCTGAGTGGTATGAGCTGCTTCGACACAGCAGTCCCATTCATATAGCCTCTGAGAGTGAAGGAGCTGATGGGTGTGATTCGTCTTTGCTTTGTGAAATTGTTCCACATGGGGTACCCTTTACTTGTAATGCACTCTCCCACTCCTTACTGCAATCATGCAACATTTCCATTCCATCAGCCTCTCACTCACACACACACACACACACACACACACACACACACACACACACACACACACCATCACACTCACTCAATCACACACACACTGAGATGAGTTTAAATCACATACTCCAGCAGGATCTCAGCAGCCCATAGATTTATGACATCACAGCATCATCAGAGCGATGCAACATGACCAGAGCAGCATCTCCTGACCTCAGAAAACAGTTGACCTCTTGTCCTCTTTGACTCTCTGTATCCCCTCTGAACCAGGTCTACAGATACAATAGACCTGAGCTACCCAATTATGTATATGGACCTACTCCACACAGTGAGGCAGTCTGGCCTCCCATAACTGCTAAATCCAAACAGGCAGTCTGGCCTCCCATAACTGATAACTCCAAACAGGCAGTCTGGCTCCCATAACTGATAACTCCAAACAGGCAGTCTGGTCTCCCATAACTGCTAACTCCAAACAGGCAGTCTGGCCTCCCATAACTGCTAACTCCAAACAGGCAGTCTGGCTCCCATAACTGATAACTCCAAACAGGCAGTCTGGCCTCCCATAACTGCTAACTCCAAACAGGCAGTCTGGCCTCCCATAACTGATAACTCCAAACAGGCAGTCTGGCCTCCCATAACTGTTAACTCCAAACAGGCAGTCTGGCTCCCATAACTGATAACTCCAAACAGGCAGTCTGGCCTCCCATAACTGCTAACTCCAAACAGGCAGTCTGGCCTCCCATAACTGATAACTCCAAACAGGCAGTCTGGCCTCCCATAACTGATAACTCCAAACAGGCAGTCTGGCCTCCCATAACTGATAACTCCAAACAGGCAGTCTGGCCTCCCATAACTGCTAACTCCAAACAGGCAGTCTGGCCTCCCCTTACTGCTAACTCAACACAGTCAGGCAGGCTGCATCAGAGACGACCTTGGGAGGCCGAGGCACAGGATGAAAACACACAACGGTCTACTTTACCTCTCCTCTTTGATCTGCACTATCAAAGATCTCTCCCCTCCTCTCCTCCTCTCCTCTCTTCTTCTCTTCACTGGGAAAAAGGCTGCTTTAGTTGTTGTTTGTTGTTGTTATTGATATTGTTTTCCCCCCTTCATAACACAAAGCCAGCTGACCATGACTCTAATGCTAATGTGAAGGTGGAGAGACTTTTTTAATGAGCGCCAGTGCAGATCAGAGGGGCTCGGGACGGGGTAGGAGAGGAGAGGAGGGGCTCGGGCCAGGGAGAGAGGAGAGGAGTGGAGTGGAGGAACATGTTGCATTGAACATCAAACAAACAGCTATCAGAGGAGCTTCTATGTTTGACCAGCCATGACCTCCTTTAAAGCACAAGGCCCCAGTCATAATGATATCAAGAGGTTACTACAACATGATTTCGCTATATGGAATCATTAAAATTGCTATTTGAAAAAATAACACACTTTTTTTCATGGCTGTTGTCACGCCCTGGCTCTGGGGACTATGTTATGTTGAGCCAGGGTGTGTATTCTATGTTTGATTTTCTATGTTGGGCTGAGTGACTCCCAATCAGAGGCAAGGAGTGACAGCTGGTTGTCTCTGATTGGGAGCCATATTTAACTATCGGTCTTTTCACTTTGTGTTGTGGTTTCTTGTTCCGTGTTGGTTTGTTTTTGTAACCAAGGACGTCACGTTTCGTTGTTTTGATCGTGTGATCTTGATAAAATAAATATGTTTGCTTTCAACGCTGCGCCTTGGTCCTCTCCCTCCTTAGACGATCGTGACAGCTGTTTTGTATCTAATATTTGCAAATCGTTTTTTGTGGATGGATGCCACCATGAATTGGTCCTGATTACCTGATCTGACTGGGATCAACTCTGGCTCGTATGTTTGGGCTATATTTGAGCTATCGAGAGCTCTATCTGCATTTTGGTCAAAATGGAGTTATTGACATAGCCTTGTTCTGTTCAATGTTCTCTACCTATTTAGTTGCTAATATCGCTGACACCATTCAAACCAACGAGGGTTCAGAACTTTATAGCCAACTATCTCAGATTATACCATGGCATTGTTGAATACTCGTTTCTGATTGGCTTGAAGGGCATTCTAAAGCGCTCGCTATGTATGGGCCATGTATGGGAGGATGGAGTTTTTCCTGTTCCGGTCACAGGGTTATTGGATTGGTTAACCCGCTCTGGTCCTCAGTGAGGTGTGTCTCCTCTATTTTGATTAGATGACTGCCCAAGATGCAGATCACCTGAACAGGAAATTGATGCTACAGTTGGTTGCTCCACTATAACCATGGAAACCCAAATCTGCAAAGTGAACCAGAAGTTGCATTATGCGCCCGCATGCACAGTTCACTCTCGTTTACATTTGTTAGGACAGAGAGAACAGAGGAGGGGGAGAGAGAAAGATGGAGAGCCTAAGAGGGCGGACTGAAGGAAAGAGAGGGGCAATGGCCAAACTCTCTTACTTATCCACCTTGACCCTTTCTACTCACCCTCATGACCTCATTAAGGAAAGGCAACGAGGAAAGGAGAAAAAGAGAACAGTTAATTATGCGAACACACAAAGGAAACTGATGGAAGTGTATATGACACACAAAGGAGAGATTGGAAAAGAGAGAGAGAAAGAGAGGGAGAAAGAGAGTGGGAGAGAGATTTGTTTACCTTTCCCCCTTCCTCCCACGGTAGAGAGGGGGATTCATTAGGGTCTTGTGTAAATCAATCTGCTTCTCCTTAAAGTGCTGTCAATTACAGCCATGATGCCTGGCAGCCTGACATCACTCTGTGGAGATTTAACATGAAGGCCAATTAATCATCATGATTAATTCACTCACAAACCAGATGCAACTGTTCAAGTTGTGCTCACACACACACACACACACACACACATACACATACACACACTAAAGGATGGGGGGGTCCTCAAATGGGAGAGCATGTTCAGTGATTAGTACCACCAAAAGGCCAATACCCTGAGCACCCACATACTGCTACAACAACCCACATGACATTCTACTCTAGTTTAATGCTATTCCACACATTCACACAGGGACATTACACTAAGAATGCATACATTTAGAAGCACGTTAACACACGTGTACAAGCCTGCGCACACACATACACTGAGTATACCAAACATCAGGAACACCTTCCTAATTTAGAGTTGCATCCCCCCTTTTGCCCTCAGGACAGCTTCATTTCGTAAGGGCATTGACTGTACAAGGTGTCGAATGTGTTTCACAGGGATGCTGGCCGATGTTGACTCCATGCTTCTCACAGCTGTGTCAAGTTGGCTGGATGTCCTTTGGGAGGTGGACCATTATTTGATACATACGGGAAACTGTTGAGTGTGAAAAACCCAGCAGCGTTGCAGTTCTTGACACAAACCGGTGCGCCTGGCACCTACTACCCTGTTCAAATGGAACTTAAATTGTTTGTCTTGCCCATTCACCCTCTGAATGGCACACATACACAATCCATATCTCAATTGTCTCAAGGCTTAAAAATCCTTCTTTAACCGGTCTCCTCCCCTTCATCTACACTGATTGAAGGGGATTGAACAAGTGACATCAATAAGGGATCATAGCTTTCACCTGGATTCACCTGGTCAGTCTGTGTCGTGGATAGAGCAGGTGTTCTTAATGTTCTGTATATGTAGTGTACACACATACACACTGTTAGCCCTCAGCCTTGGTGCAAGGAATATAGAGCCCAGTCTGTGATTGGTTTTACACTGCAGCAGTGCAGTGATAATGTTGACACAGCCTTGATGGTTAAATATAAATTGGTGAAATTGCCTAGCTCTCATAATGAAGTATATCTGCCATTACACAAGGTCCTGTGGTAACCACTGTTCAGAGTGTTAGGTTTACCAACTGTAATATTTCCTACTCATCATAATGATAAGATAAATTCCACATGAGCAAACTGAAGCGTGAATATGCATCTGGTCCTGAAGTTATTAACTAGCTAGTCACTCAGCTGAGGTCAAGGAAATGGCCTGAATGTTAGTGACACAGGTGGTAGTGTGCTTTCCTCATACCTGCAGGGTCTCTGGTACAAGCCCCCGTCAGATTGAGCCAGAGCTACCCGAAGCCGGGCTCCTGCACCTTCGGTCAAAGAGACAGACAGGCAGAGTGGAACTCTAGCACCATACACTTCATCACCATACCTTCCAGCACCATACACTTCATCACCATACCTTCCAGCACCATACGGGAGCAGGATAGAAAGTCGGATAAAAGTACTAGCCTCACCCCAGAATGGTAATACATTGTACTTACAGCAAAAACCCTAACCCTAGCTTCATGCCTAACCCTAGCTTCATGTCTACGTCCCAGTTCAATTCTAACCCTAATCTTGGCAAAACCGTAACCCTATTTTCAACCCTTACCCAGAGGGGTCCCTCACCTCTGCATTCCCAATTTGATCCATGACTATACCCCCTATATTGCTACCACAGGCTAAACAGTTAGCCTTTCTTCTGGTCTGCTGGGCCACAAACAGAGGAAAATCCAATAAGAGAATTAGTGTTATTGAATGAAGTGTTGAAATGTAATTAACAGACACTTAACTATAATCCATTGAAGCCTTGATAATGAGTGCTTCTCTCTATTTCACTGATTAGGCGACTGCTGTCCAGGGTCCTATTCAATTAAACAACTGTGTTTCCCCTCTGTATAATGAATTACGTAACAATTCTCTCTTTTCTATATGCATGAGTGTGAGGAATGGAAGGTCAAGGTGTCTCTGCCTGTTGTCTCATTACCTGTCATGGCACATTGTAGGTGGGAAACTGCTTTTCTTATGCCTTACGTTCGCCAAGATCATTACAATGGAAACTCTCAGCTTGACATAGTGTTTGTACTGATGTGCATGTGAAGCATCAATAAAAACGAATGTTTTGCTCTATTATATTATGTAGTACCCGGTATGCAGGCTTTTGTTACAACCCAGCACCAACACACTTGATTCAGCTAATCACAGTCCTGATAAGCAGGTGATTAGTAGAATCAGTTCAAAAATAAATAGAGATTGAGAAAAGCCAGGGTATGGTAGGATCTATGTTCTCCCTCTCTATGTAACGTCCACCTGCGATATGAGACTTACACACATCCCACACTCATCTCCCTCCCAGTGTACAGAGCCCAGCATATGTTAACCCAACCAGGGTTAGACAAGACAGATCGGTGATAGATGAGGCAAATGTGGTCTATTCCTTCCCATGAAGTGTAACATCCAAACACAGAACATATCATCTCCCCAGAACGGAGAGCCACTGAATTATCAGATCAGAACCAGGATCTTAATTAACCGATCCGCCCCTCCCGATAGAGCCCCCCGCTGGGCCAGACAGTGGGCCGGCCCATCTCTGCCTCTCTCGAGTCGATGTTTGAAGAGTGGAACATGAAAGTGACTGCGGTCCCTTCCACGTCGGAAAGCATGGGCATCTTAATTAAAAAGCGTTGCGTGTTATTTGCCATAACAAAGGGAAATTTGGAGTTCATTTAAATCCAATTAGGCTTAGGGCGATGTCTCATGAGATGAGAGAGCAACTGGTGTTTGAACACAGACTGCTTTGTTCTGTGCTCTAGGAGATTGATAATGGCAATAACCAGAAAATGTCGACTCCGAGAATGAGAAGAAGATGGGTCTCTGGCTGTGAACTTTAGTGTGGAGGCTCGAACATGACGGGACGGCATTACAAGACAATTAGCAGAAAGATTCAACCCTGCCTCGGCTCGTTATCTTAGGAAGTTGTGATGGTGTTGTTGGTGGAGTCCCACAGAGATGCAGGTGTGTCACGATGTAAGAAGATTGCTATAGATGATTTGAGGCATCTGATCTTATCTGCATGTATCTAATTAGAAGATAAGCTCTGGTTATCAACAACCAGATGTAAGGATTGGTAGCAGTGCAGAACCACAGCAGAAGAAGATCTGAGTAAAATCATCCCAATCAATCCCTCCCTTCTTAAAGACATGCTCCAGAACTTGGTGTCACGCCCTGACTCAGGGGAACGCTTATATGTTGAGTCAGGGTGTGTATATTCCTTGTTGTGCTTTTTCTATGTGGCTTGTCTAGTATGTATAGTTCTATGTTGGCTGGTGTGGTTCCCAATCAGAGGCAGCTGTCGCTCGTTGTCTCTGATTGGGGACCATACTTAGGCAGCCTATTGGCACTGTCTAGTTGTGGGATCTTGTTCCGGTTAAGGTTTGTTGTATCTACCTTGGACTTCACGTTTCGTTTGTTGTTTTGTCGTTGTGTGGATAAGTTAATAAACATGTACGCATATCACGCTGCGTCTTGGTCTGACCCGTCATTCAACGAGCGTGACAGAAGATCCCACCAAACAAGGACCAAGCAGCGTGCCGAGAAGGAGCAAACGCCTGGGACTCAACAGGAGGTTACGTTAGTAGATGTCCTCCTCAGTTGGGGGAGAATTACAGAGGAGGAGGCCCGTTATCGGAAGGCGATGAAGGAGGAATCCCGGGTAGGAGAGGAGAAACGGCACCAACAGTGCCGACAACGGAGACCCGAGAGGCAACCCCAATAACATTTTTTGGGGGGGGGCACATGGTGTGGACGACGAGGCAGCAGGAGGCCGTGAAAGGGTGGATCTGCAGGTTAGGAGAGGAGGCCACCATGTTACGGGGGCTGTTGGCTCAGAGGGAGCAGGAGTTATTCGGTCAGAGGGAGGCGCTACAGGAGGCTAAAAGGGAGAAGGAAAAAGTAGAGGCACGGCGAGAGGAGCTGGTTAGGCAGCAGAAGGAGCGGGGGTTAATAAAATAACCCAGTCCTGCTCCTCGCACCAAGCAAGTGGTGCGCGTCGCCAGCCCGGCCCGGCCCGTTCCTGCTCCTCGCACCAAGCCAGTGGTGCGCGTCGCCAGTCCGGCCCGGCCCGTTCCTGCTCCTCGCACCAAGCCAGTGGTGCAGGTCGCCAGTCCGGCCCGGCCAGTTCCTGCTCCTCGCACCAAGCCAGTGGTGCGGGTCGCCAGTCCGGCCCGGCCCGTTCCTGCCCCTCGCACCAAGCCAGTGGTGCGTGTTCCTAGTCCGGTCCGGCCCGTGCCTGCTCCTCGCACCAGACCAGTGGTGCGTTTGTCCAGTCCGGCACGGCCCGTGCCCGTTACACCGGTGCCTGGTCCGGCACCGGTCAGCTGCTACACTCCGGAGCCAGAGCAGTCCGCTCCACCGGTGCCTGATCCAATGCCGGTCAGCTGTTCCACTCCGGAGCCAGAGCAGTCCGCTCCACCGGTGCCTGATCAAGCTCCGGTCAGCTGCTCCACTCCGGAGTCAGAGCAGTCCGCTCCACCGGTGCCTGATCCAGTGCCAGTCAGCTGTTCCACTCCGGAGCCAGAGCAGTCCGCTCCACCGGTGCCTGATCCAGCTCCGGTCAGCTGCTCCACTCCGGAGCCAGAGCAGTCCGCTCCACCGGTGCCTGATCCAGTTCCGGTCAGCTGCGCCACTCCGGAGCCAGAGCAGTCCGCTCCACCGGGGTCCAGTCCAGCTCCGGTCAGCGGCTCCACTCCGGAGCCAGATCAGTCCGCTCCACCGGTGCCCGATCCTGCTCCGGTCAGCGGCTCCACTACGGAGCAAGAGAAGTCCGCTCCACCGGTGCCTAGTCCAGCTCCGGTCAGCGGCTCCAGTCCAGACCATGACGTCAGCCCCTCTCCAGGTTCGGGGTCTCCCACACCAGGGTCCAGACAGGGCCTGGTATATTGTGGGAGGAAGGAGAGGGGAAGCAGCGCGCCGAGGTCCGGTCCGGTCCGGTCCAGACCAGACCAGACCAGACCAGACGCGCAACAGGGAGGCGGAGAGTGAGAGGTCGTCACGCCCCGAGCCAGATCCGCCTCCGAGGCGGAATGCCCACCCGGCCCCTACCCTGTTATGTTTATGTTGTGCGGTCGGAGGCCGCACCTTTGGGGGGGGGGGTACTGTCACGCCCTGACTCAGGGGACGCTTATATGTTGAGTCAGGGTGTGTATATTCCTTGTTGTGCTTTTTCTATGTGGCTTGTCTAGTATGTATAGTTCTATGTTGGCCGGTGTGGTTCCCAGAGGCAGCTGAGGCAGCTGTCGCTCGTTGTCTCTGATTGGGGACCATACTTAGGCAGCCTATTGGCACTGTCTAGTTGTGGGATCTTGTTAAGGTTTGTTGTATCTACCTTGGACTTCACGTTTCGTTTGTTGTTTTGTTGTTGTGTTGATAAGTTAATAAACATGTACGCATATCACGCTGCGCCTTGGTCTGATCCGTCATTCAACGAATGTGACACTTGGTGACTAAGTATTTTTTTTGCGCTTTGGGCTGGATTTGTCAATGTGTAGTTCATACATGCATAATCTATGAGCAAAATACCTGTTTTACCTCAATTAGCCACGAAATCCCTAGTTTGAAAGCAACAGTTTTTCTGGAAGCCGTGCTGTGCCATTTTCCCTACATTTTCCCCCACGTTGGCCAGCCCCCTAGCAATTCGAGTTCTAGCCAATGAGCTTCAGCCCCTCAACATTTGAGTGACAGCTAGCAAGATGCACACACAGCAGAGAGAGAGAGAGAGCAATGACGTGGTGCACATATGTGACGTAGACGCAATTTTCGGGGACCACTTTTGGTTTGTGAGCGCTACTTTCAGAGCTACTTGCTAAAAAGTGTACAAAAGTACTGGAGAATCTCTTTACATTTTCCCTGATTGGTTTATACTAGGCTCAGGTGGTCTGCAGGATAAAATGAATTATCTGTTGAAGGGATGCCATTGATGTTTGGAGGAGCTACCTTTTTGTTTAGATCCTGATTCAGCATTAAAGTCCCTGTCTACACACACACACACACACACACACACATACACACACACACACACACACACACACACACACACACACACACACACGCACACACACACACACACAGTGACCATGACCTCTCTCCTTTTACCTTGTCTGATGACCTATTGATCATGTCTGGACTTGCTTTGCGTCCGATCACCAATAGAAATTAATGTGGTTGAAAGGGATTATTGTAATGACATGGATGGGAAAATAAATGTCTATCTTCAAATTTATGTCATGCAATACAGAAAGTATTTTTCGAGAGAATCGCATGTTTAGTTCCCTCATGTAAAAACATTAGGGGAGCTTTTCTACCATACTTGAAAGGCAGTCAGATCTGGAAATATGCATAGCCTGGAAATGAGATGGAGATTTGAAACAGTTGTAAATGGACATCTGGCAGCCATCTGAGAGGACATGGAGCTATGTCCCATGATGCAATAACTGTTTAGTGTAGAAGTATTGGACCTGTGACTTCTAAACAAAGCAACACATCCATCTATCCATCTGTCTATCTGTCTGTCTGTCTGTCTGTCTGTCTGTCTGTCTGTCTGTCTGTCTGTCTGTCTGTCTGTCTGTCTGTCTGTCTGTCTGTCTGTCTGTCTGTCTGTCTGTCTGTCTGTCTGCCATCTCTGTCTGTGTTGATCTAATTACCCATACTATGTAGAATGAAGTGTTGAGCAGCACTCGATCCTTTACAGCAATGTGGGGAGCAGAACTGTCAGAGCTGCCTAATACTGTGATCCATCAACCACTACATCCTGTGTGTGCATGTGTGTGTTGTGCATGCTCATAATTAAATCACTAGATCAATACTACCCAGCAGCCTATGACTCCCTCTCAAGACTGTTACAATACACCACGTTCTTACTCTCCCTACACCTCTCCCTGTTTCTCCTTCTCTCCCTACACCTCTCCCTGTTTCTCCTTCTCTACCTACACCTCTCCCTCTCTCTTTCCCTCCCTTTCTTTCCCTATCTATCTCTGTCTGTAAATATAAGGGCATGCTACGATGCAGAACTCAAGCCTAGGGATAGCATGTTTCTGTTGACTGCTATTAACCTTCGGATCCTGCTGCTGCCTCAGAGGGGATGTGGGGTTGGGGATGGAAGACTGAGATAGGGACTGGGTTGGGGATGGAAGATGGAGAGGGGAGAAGTGGGGCTGGGTTGGGGATGGAAGATGGAGAGGGGGGAAGTGGAGCTGGGTTGGGGATGGAAGACGGAGAGAGGGGAAGTGGAGCTGGGTTGAGGATGGAAGACAGAGAGGGGGGAAGTGGAGCTGGGTTGGGGATGGAAGACGGAGAGGGGGGAAGTGGAGCTGGGTTGGGGATGGAAGACGGAGAGGGGGGATGCAGGTAAAGCCAGTAAAACGCCACCCAGCAAAGGTCACATTGCAGGGTGTGACGCTAATCCTGACCTTGGCTTTAGGATGATCAATAAGAGCAGAGCTGCTGTCCTACTCTGCCTCACAGAGCAATGACTCTCTGGCTGTTAGCCTGTTATATCGCTATCCTTCATCAAGTCCCTTCTTTCTCTTCTTCCCTTTCCTCTAATCATGTTATTTTCTACCCATGGGACATTTATTGTGACCACTTGGCCGTTAGCCCTCAAACTCAAAAAATATCTCTATTTATCCCTCTCTCAATTAAATTTCAATTTCAATTTAAGGGGCTTTATTGGCATGGGAAACATATGTTTTGTGGCGTACCATGGACAAGCCACCAGGGGGAGACTCGTTGAGGCCTTGTGACAGACGGCGTCTACATCACACGGCAGTGCTCCCTCTGCTGGACGTGCCAGGTCTCGACGGGTCCTCCGGCCAGGGCTAATTGGGGCTGATTAAAGCTGGTGAGTAATCAAGGGGCTGATTGCTCACCAAGCGGTATTCGATCGGGAAGGCCACCATCGTGACGCCACAAGGGAGCTGTCAGATGGTGGAGGGTGCCATACCGGAGTTGCAGGTACCCCTCCTCATGGCACAAGATTGTCCGCTGTTCGCGGTACTGTGGAGGAACGAGCTGGGAAAAAGAACACAAGCCGGAGACCAACGAGAGCATGGACGGACCGTCGCCTGCGCGGCCTGGAAGCAAATGGTTGCCAACCCTGTGTCTACGGACCCGGAGTCGGGGTACGAGGGGGCCAACCTCACCTGGTGAACAATAAGAGGAGATAACCATGCACCCCCTCCTCGATTTCGAGGGACCCGCCAAGACGCCTGCCCTGAGCCCCCTGAGGGGACAGTTTGGGACCGCCCAGTGGGAGGATCCGAACTTGAAAGCCGGAGCGGGCCAAGTGATAGCGTTGGCTGGCCAGCTTCTTCCGGGGGTGAGTGACTGGCTATACCCCCATTTCCCCCCCAAAAATAACCTTTTGTATCAGGTGTCGCACGAACAGGGGGAACTGCGAGAGGTGCTGTTGCTGCTCCGCCAGTACATCTGAACCGTTCTTCAACTGGCCCACACCCATTTGTTGGGGGCGCACCTGGGAATGGAGAAGACCCAGGAACGGATCACCACCCGGTTCCACTGTCCCGGGATGAAGCGGGCCGTGGAAGACTATTGCCGCAGCTGCCCAGAGTGTCAAATCACTACCCCAAAAGCACAATTCCGGAACCCGCTGGCTCCCCTACCGATCATCGGAGTGCCGTTTGAACGCATCGCCATTGACATAGTGGGTCCCCTGGTAAAAACGGCCCGAGGACACCGGTACATCCTGGTAATAGTAGATTATGCCACCTGATATCCCGAGGCCATTCCCCTACGGGTGGCAGTCTCCAAGAACTGAGACCAGCTACTACCCCACCTAATGTTATCGATCCGAGAAGTGCCCCATGCATCCACTGGGTTTTCCCTTTTTTAACTCCCCTACGGGAGGATACCACGCAGCCTACTGGATCTTGCCAAGGAGGTGTGGGAAACCCCAACAGATTTACCACATGAACCTCTTGAACCGGCCCAGAAGCAAGCACTCTGGGAGCTCATTGATCGGAACACTGCCGTGATTTCAGAGAAACTGGGCCGAACAACCCTCATTGAATACCACGTCCGCACCCGGCTTGGAGAAACGATACGAAAAAGAACATACCGGATCCATGAGGCCCGAAGGAAGGCCGTCAAGCAGGAGGGGGAAGCTATGCTGAGGATGGGAGTCGATTGTCGAGAATGAGTGTCTAGCGGAGAAGTGAGCGCTACACACCCTTAAGTATTACCTGATGGGCATCCACTTCACCCTGGTCACAGACCATGCTCCCCTGGCCAGGGTAAAGGACATGAACGATCAAGTCACCATGTGGTTCTTGTCCCTTCAATGCTTCTCTTTTTCTGTTGTGCACAGGTTAGGGTCGAAGCATGGGAACGAGGATGTCCTATCGAGAACGGAGACGTACATCGCACTGTCGACAGCCCACTACCCGACAGGGCTGGGGGAGGGGTGGGGTGGCGTACCGCGGACAAGCCACAAGGGGGAGACTCCAGCCAGGACTAATTGGGGCTGATTCAAGCTGGTGAGTAATCAAGGGGCTGATTGCTCACCAGCCGTACGGGGACAATAAAGCTGCCAGGAGGGCATCACAGGGGAGAGGTTGGAGGTAGTGAGAGGTTGATACCGGATAGACGTCCTCACGGTCTGCTAGAACCGAGGGGCTCGGTGTTCTACCCCAGAGGAGACAGCATTCCCCGGAGCCCAGAAGACGGTAACCCGGAAGAGGTCTCTTGGAGGAGACCTGTTTTCTTTTCTTTTTCTTTATTGTTTTAAATAAACACCTTGAAACTGAAGTGTCACACTTGTGTCTGATCTGTGTAAACGTTTAGATCAAACCCCCTGGTCTGCCACAGTTTACATTGCCAAAGCAAGTGAAATAGATAATAAACAAAAGTGAAATAAACAATAAAACATGAACAGTAAACATTACACTCACAAAAGTTCCAAAATAATAGACATTTCAAGTGTCATATTATGTCTACAGTATATACAGTGTTGTAATGTTGTGCAAATAGTTAAAGTACAAAAGGGAAAATAAATTAACATAAATATGGGTTGTATTTACAATGGTGTTTGTTCTTCACTGGTTGCCCTTTTCTTGTGGTAACAGGTCACAAATCTTGCTGCTCTGATGGCACACTGTGGTTTTTCACCCAGTAGATGAGGGAGTTTATCAAAATAGTTTTTGTTTTCGAATTCTTAGTGGGTCTGTGTAATCTGAGGCAAATATGTGTCTCTAATATGGTCATACATTTGGCAGCTCAGTGTGCACATAGCCTGTCTTCTCTTGAGAGCCAGGTCTGCCTTCGGCGGCCTTTCTCAACAGCAAGCTTTGCTCACTGAGTCTGTACATAGTCAAAGATTTCCTTAATTCTGGGTCAGTCACAGTGGTCAGGTATTCTGCCACTGTGTACACTCTGTTTAGAGCCAAATAGCATTCTAGTTTGCTCTGTTTTTTTGAAAAATGTTTTATCCAATGTGTCAAGTAATTATCTTTTTGTTTTCTCATGATCTGTTTGGGTCTAATTGTGTTGCTGTCCTGGGGCTCTGTGGGGTCTGTTTGTGTTTGTGAACAGAGCCCCAGGACCAGCTTGCTTAGGGGGCTCTTCTCCAGTTTCATTTCTCTCTAGGTGATGGTTTTGTTATGGAAGGTTTGGGAATCGCTTCCTTTTAGGTGGTTGTAGAATTTAACGGCTCTTTTCTGGATTTTGATCATTAGTATCAGCCTAATTCTACTCTGCATGCATTATTTGGTGTTTTACGTTGTAGACAGGATATTTTTGCAGAATTATGCATGCAGAGTCTCAATTTGGTGTTTGTCCCATTTTGTGAATTCTTGGTTGGTGAGTGGAACCCATACCTGACAACCATAAAGGGCAATGGGTTCTATAACTGATTCATGCATTTTTAGCCAGATCGTAATTGGTATGTCGAATTTTATGTTCCTTTTGATGGCATAGAAGGCTCTTCTTGCCTTGTCTCTCAGATCATTCACAGCTTTGTGGAAGTTACCTGTGGCGCTGATGTTTAGGCCAAGGTATGTATAGTTTTTTGTGTGCTCTAGGGCAACGGTGTCTAGATTGCATTTGTATTCGTGGTCCTGGACCTTTTTTGGAACACTACTATTTTTGTCTTACTGAGATTTACTGTCAGGGCCCAGGTCTGACAGAATATGTGCAGAAGATCTAGGTGCTGCTGTAGGCCCTCCTTGGTTGGGGACAGAAGCACCAGATCATTAGCAAGACATTTGACTTCAGATTCTAGTAGGGTGAGGCCGGGGCAGCAGACTGTTCTAGTGCCCTCGGCAATTTGTTGATATATATGTTGAAGAGGGTGGGGCTTAAGCTGCATCCCTGTCTCACCCCCCGGCCCTGTGGAAAGAAATGTGTGTGTTTTTTGCCAATTTTAACCGCACACTTGTTTGTGTACATGGATTTTATAATGTTGTATGTTTTCACCCCAACACCTCTGTCTCTCTCTCTCTCTCTCTCTCTCTCTCTCTCTCTCTCTCTCTCTCTCTCTCTCTCTCTCTCTCTCTCTCTCTCTCTCTCTCTCTCTCTCTGTCTATCTGCATATTATTTTCTGCCCATGTCTTGTTGCTCTCATTATATGCAATCATCACATCCCTTTTATACATTATGACAATACTCCCACAATATCTCTCTCCTTACATATTTATCTCTTCCTTGTCCCTCTCCATTTCCCTATCCAACTGCCCTGCTCTCTTTCCTCTCACCTTCATGCTCCTAGGGTCATTGCTATCTTGTTGGGTAGAATATACCACGCCTTCCTCCTCAGCCCCAGACCCACTCTGTAATGTCTGGAGCTTCTCTGTGACCACAGATATTACAACAGAATGGAGCTGTATTGTTTGGACAGTGTTTCTTATTAAAAGGACTCTCCTTTATATTCACACGGGTGCGTTCTCCGTCCCATTGCAGCGAGAGGCAATTATCCACATGACTAGTCTTGGAGCCAGAGGAACAGGCTCAGTCTTTATCACAGAGCAATGGGAGTCCAGCGGAGCTCTCTGTATTCCTGTAGTCGTCTGCATTCCCATTATTGAAAGTAGACCAATACCCTTTCTTTCATTGTATTGAAATGCTGTGAGGAAGAAAGGTCATTCTTCAATTAGGAATAGTTGGATAAGTGCCACATTTTGGAGTAGCTGTCATGCGTAGAGCCAAGAAAGCATCTTCACAGAAAAACGCATTACCGAGAACTTCTTAGTCCTATAGGGAGTGTGGCTAACCCAATGCAGATCAATACAAATGGTCAAATACTCATACTCCAGCCACCCAAATCATAGACTGTGCTCTCTGCTACCGCACGGCAAGCAGTACCGAAGTCTGGAACCAACAGGACCCTGAACAGCTTCTACCCCCCAAGCCATAAGTCTGTTAAATAGTTAGTTAAATAGTTAACCAAATAGATACCCAGACTATCTGCATTGACCCCCCTTTGCACTAACTCTTTTGACTCATCACATACGCTGCTGCTACTGCTTGTTAGCTATCCTGTTGCCTAGTCACTTTACCCCTACCTATATGTACATATCTACCTCAATTACCTCGTACCCCTGCACATAGACTCTGTACTGGTACCTCGCGTATATAGCCAAGTTATCGTTACTCATTGTGTATTTATTCCTCGTGTTATCTTTCTTTAAAACATTTTTTATCTCTGCATTGTTGGGAAGGGCCCGTAAGTAAGCTTTTCACTGTTAGTCTACACCTGTTTACAAAGCATGTTACAAATAACATTTAATTTTTAATTTTAATTTTTGCGGTGATTGCTCTGTATTGCTCTGCTATTTAGGGACAGAGTCAATATAATAGGTCTAATAGATGTATGTGCCAACAAGCTAACAGGCTAATAAAGCTTTGCCTGGAAGAGACAGGGGACAGCTGATTAGCAGAAGGCTAGCTGTTAGTGGTCGCTAAATGATTGATGTATATTTTCACCTCTCTCTCTCTCTCTCTCTCACACT
>NC_140003.1:39575959-39733276 GCF_964263955.1 Coregonus lavaretus | reverse complement strand
TCAGTGAGTGGTTCTCACTTTTCAATACGTTTATCGTTGTAATCACCCAATAGAAACAAATGTTATCTTCACCTTATGAGTCAAATCAAGGTTGATGCATGGATATCAATAAAACTACAATTTCAAAATCGGGTGGCTGATAGATGCTTCCAATTACCACTTCTTCTTCCACCAAAAATGAACAGGAGGGATTGATTAGTAGCATTAAATGTAGAATATTTAACTAAAGTAATTGTGACCGCTTCAAGATGTTGATTGATAATATTTAGTGGGAAAATGTTTATAATCAAGCCGATGGGGAGTCTGCTTACCAGACTTTTCTCACATCTTTAAATTCTGTATTTCACCACTGCTTTCCCTTAGTTAAACCACAAATGTATGCACTCACTAACTGTAAGTCGCTCAGGATAAGAGCGTCTGCTAAATGACTAAAATGTAAAATGTAAATATAAGAGAGCAGCAGAAGGGTTCTGCAAACCTTGGTTTACAACCGGTCTAAAAAAACAACTAAGTAAAAAAAAACACGTTGTATGAAAAGTTTGTCACAAATCCCTCTCGCCTGAATTCTGCAAATGTACAAAAAGTATAAGAACAAATTTACTCACCTACTTCAGATATCCCCCAAAATATATTTTACTAACAAATTCCAAGAATCCTTAAATAATATAAAGTCAACTTGGAAAATCATCAATCAACTGTTGAATAAGAAAAAGGCATCTCCAACTATTCCATCTCAATTAATTGTTGGAAATAACAACTATAGGGATCCTGATGTTATTTCATTTGTATTCACTTTTTTGTGAATATGGGTTCCTCTCTGTCAAAGAAAATGGAGAAAACAGATGGAAATCCCTTGGATTACATTAAGGGACATTTCCCTTCTCTGCTTTAGTTTGATCCTCCTGATGTAATGGAGGTGATGGAGGTAATTGGTAACTTAAAGATATCAGCAGCAGGTCATGATGAGATTGGTGCCTCTTTGGTGAAATCAGTGTCTTCCTAGATTACTGAGCCTCTAATGTATATTGTTCCTAAAGATTTGAAAATTTCCAAAGTTATCCCCCTCTATAAATCTGGGGATCCAAGATCTTTTACAAATTATTGCCCAATATCTGTACTACCATGTTTTTTCTAAAATCCTAGAAAAATTGTTGTATAAGAGAAAGTTGAAACATTTAAATCAGCACTGTATTCTAAATGAGCACCAATATGGTTTCAACACTTTATTCTAAATTAGCACCAATATGGTTTCAACACTGTATTCTATATGAGCACCAATATGGTTTCAACACTGTATTCTAAATGAGCACCAATATGGTTTCAACACTGTATTCTAAATGAGCACCAATATGGTTTCAACACTGTATTCTAAATGAGCACCAATATGGTTTCAACACTGTATTCTATATGAGCACCAATGTGGTTTCAACACTGTATTCTATATGAACACTAATATGGTTTCAACACTGTATTCTATATGAGCACCAATATGGTTTCAACACTGTATTCTATATGAGCACCAATATGGTTTCAACACTGTATTCTATATGAGCACCAATATGGTTTCAACACTGTATTCTAAATGAGCACCAATATGGTTTCAACACTGTATTCTATATGAGCACCAATATGGTTTCAACACTGTATTCTATATGAGCACCAATGTGGTTTCAACACTGTATTCTATATGAACACTAATATGGTTTCAACACTGTATTCTATATGAACACTAATATGGTTTCAACACTGTATTCTATATGAGCACCAATATGGTTTCAACACTGTATTCTATATGAGCACCAATATGGTTTTCGTAAAAACTACTCCACAGATATGGCTCTTTTGCAAGTTGTGGATAAAATCTTTACAGCCCTCAACAACAATGATATACGCTCTTGGCATCTTTTTAGATTAATCCAAAGCGTTTGACACGGTTGATCATTAAATATTACTTTCTAAATTGAATTTTTACGGTTTTCATGATTATACATACAGTGAGGGAAAAAAGTATTTGATCCCCTGCTGATTTTGTACGTTTGCCCACTGACAAAGACATGATCAGTCTATAATTTTAATGGTAGGTTTATTTGAACAGTGAGAGACAGTATAACAAAACAAAAATCCAGAAAAACGCATGTCAAAAATGTTATGAATTGATTTGCATTTTAATGAGGGAAATAAGTATTTAACCCCTCTGCAAAACATGACTTAGTACTTGGTGGCAAAACCCTTGTTGGCAATCACAGAGGTCAGACGTTTCTTGTAGTTGGCAACCAGGTTTGCACACATCTCAGGAGGGATTTTGTTCCACTCCTCTTTGCAGATCTTCTCCAAGTCATTAAGGTTTCGAGGCTGACGTTTGGCACTCGAACCTTCAGCTCCATCCACAGATTTTCTATGGGATTAAAGTCTAGAGACTGGCTAGGCCACTCCAGGACCTTAATGTTCTTCTTCTTGAGCCACTCCTTTGTTGCCTTGGCCGTGTGTTTTGGGTCATTGTCATGCTGGAATACCCATCCACGACCCATTTTCAATGCCCTGGCTGAGGGAAGGAGGTTCTCACCCAAAAGTTGACGGTACATGGCCCCGTCCATTGTCCCTTTGATGCGGTGAAGTTGTCCTGTCCCCTTAGCAGAAAAACACCCCCAAAGCATAATGTTTCCACCTCCATGTTTGACAGTGGGGATGGTGTTCTTGGGGTCATAGGCAGCATTCCTCCTCTTCCAAACACGGCGAGTTGAGTTGATGCCAAAGAGCTCGATTTTGGTCTCATCTGACCACAACACTTTCACCCAGTTCTCCTCTGAATCATTCAGATGTTCATTGGCAAACTTCAGACTGCCCTGTATATGTGCTTTCTTGAGCAGGGGGACCTTGCGGGCGCTGCAGGATTTCAGTCCTTCACGGCTTAGTGTGTTACCAATTGTTTTCTTGGTGACTATGGTCCCAGCTGCCTTGAGATCATTGACAAGATCCTCCCGTGTAGTTCTGGGCTGATTCCTCACCGTTCTCATGATCATTGCAACTCCACAAGGTGAGATCTTGCATGGAGCCCCAGGCCGAGGGAGATTGACAGTTATTTTGTGTTTCTTCCATTTGCGAATAATCGCACCAACAGTTGTCACCTTCTCACCAAGCTGCTTGGCGATGGTCTTGTAGCCCATTCCAGCCTTGTGTAGGTCTACAATCTTGTCCCTGACATCCTTGGAGAGCTCTTTGGTCTTGGCCATGGTGGAGAGTTTGGAATCTGATTGATTGATTGCTTCTGTGGACAGGTGTCTTTTATACAGGTAACAAACTGAGATTAGGAGTGTGCTCCTAGTGTGCTCCTAATCTCAGCTCGTTACCTGTATAAAAGAAACCTGGGAGCCAGAAATCTTTCTGATTGAGAGGGGGTCAAATACTTATTTCCCTCATTAAAATGGAAATCAATTCATAACATTTTTGACATGCGTTTTTCTGGATTTTTGTTTTGTTATTCTGTCTCTCACTGTTCAAATAAACCTACCATTAAAATTATAGACTGATCATTTCTTTGTCAGTGGGCAAACGTACAAAATCAGCAGGGGATCAAATACTTTTTTCCCTCACTGTATAATTGGCTATATAGTTATGTTCATGATAGAGAACAATTTGTTTATGCAAATGGTGTGCATATACCAGGGCCAAGATATCCTGTGGCGTGCCACAGGGTTCGATAATTGGACCTTTGTTATTCCTAATCTATATCAATGACCTTGCTGCTGTGTCTTCTACCGTACTTCCCATTCTCTTTGCTGATGATACCGATTTTATTTTATCACACAATAATTTTGATTATCTAATTAATAAAGCCAACTCAGGCATTGCCAAATTTTCTGAATGGGTCCAGATAAACAAATTATTTTTAAATGTTAAAAAATCAAACTTGATTGTATTCACTAGTTAGAATAAGAAATATTGCAAAAAGAAAAAAATAATAGAAAAAAAAGAGCCAGAATCACAATTGGTGGAAAATGAATGGAACAAGTCACATCCACTAGATTCCTCTGAGTTTTAATTTATGAAAAGTTATCCTGGAAAGATCATATTCAATTTGTCTGCAGAAAAGTGATGAAATCTGTTGGTATCACCAGAAAGATTAGTGTTTTGGTTCATCAGGCTTGCTTCCTAACTCTATACTATAGCTTAATTTACCCATATCTAATTTACTGTAATATTGTCTGGGCCAGTACATATGCCTCCTACCTGCACAAATTACTCATCATACAAATTAAATTTGTAAGACTAGCCACCTCCTCTAACTACCTGGCTCCATCTGCACTTTTGTTTAAGAAACTCAATATATTTTCTATTTACGACATTAATGTACGCCAATTATGCACTTTCATCTACAAATATTCATGCCTCCCAGACAGTTTACTTAAACTCTTCAATGGATTCTTCCAGGTTAATTCTGAAATCCATCTATATAACACAAGACACTGCGATAACCTTCACCCTCCCCATTGCCGCACCTCACATAGTCAGTTCTCTATCAGATACAGAGGTACCATCTGAGAGCATCTGGTCAGCGGGGTGGTGGCACAGGAATCCTCATCTCTCCCAAGTGGATATTCTCTATTTTTCCCCTGACCCATCTGTCTATCTCCTCATTTGAATTCCATGCTGTCACAGTCACTAGCCCATTTAAGCTTAACATCCTTGTCATTTATCGCCCTCCAGGTTCCCTTGGAGAGTTCATCAATGAGCTTGACGCCTTGATAAGTTCCTTTCCTGAGGATGGCTCACCCCTCACAGTTCTGGGGGACTTCAACCTCCCTACGTCTACCTTTGACTCATTTCTCTCTGCCTCCTTCTTTCCACTCCTCTCCTCTTTTGACCTCACCCTCTCACCGTCCCCCCCTACTCACAAGGCAGGCAATACGCTTGACCTCATCTTTACTAGATGCTGTTCTTCTACTAATCTCACTGCAACTTCCCTCCATGTCTCCGACCACTACTTTGTATCCTTTTCTCTCTCGCTCTCCTCCAACACTACTCACTCTGCCCCTACTCAGATGGTAATGCGCCGTCGCAACCTTCGCTCTCTCTCTCCCGCTACTCTCTCCTCTTCCATCCTATCATCTCTTCCCTCTGCTCAATCCTTCTCCCTCCAATCTCCTGATTCTGCCTCCTCAACCCTCCTCTCCTCCCTTTCTGCATCCTTTGACTCTTTATGTCCCCTATCCTCGCGGCCGGCTCGGTCCTCTCCTCCAGCTCCGTGGCTTGATGACTCATTGCGAGCTCACAGAACAGGGCTCCGGGCAGCCGAGCGGAAATGGAGGAAAACTAGACTCCCTGCGGACCTGGCATCTTTTCACTCCCTCCTCTCTACATTTTCTTCATCTGTTTCTGCTGCTAAGGCCACTTTCTACCACTCTAAATTCCAAGCATCTGCCTCTAACCCTAGGAAGCTCTTTGCCACCTTCTCCTCCCTGCTGAATCCTCCTCCCCCTCCCCCCTCCTCCCTCTCTGTGGATGACTTCGTCAACCATTTTGAAAACAAGGTTGACGACATCCGATCCTCGTTTCTTAAGTCAAATGACACTGCTGGTCCTGCTCACACTGCCCTACCCTATGCTACTTATTTCTCCCCTCTCTCTCCAGATAAAATCTTGTGACTTGTGACGGCCGGCCGCCCAACAACCTGCCAGCTTGACCCTATCCCCTCCTCTCTTCTCCAGACCATCTCCGGTGACCTTCTCCCTTACCTCACCTCGCTGATCAACTCATCCTTGACCGCTGGCTATGTCCCTTCCGTCTTCAAGAGAGCGAGAGTGGCACCCCTTCTCAAAAAACCAACACTCGATCCCTCTGATGTCAACAACTACAGACCAGTATCCCTTCTTTCTTTTCTCTCCAAAACTATTGAGCGTGCCGTCTTTAGCCAACTCTCTTGCTATCTCTCTCAGAATGACCTTCTTGATCCAAACCAGTCAGGTTTCAAGACTGGCCATTCAACTGAGACTGCTCTTCTCTGTGTCACGGAGGCTCTCCGCACTGCTAAAGCTAACTCTCTCTCCTCTGCTCTTGTCCTTCTAGACCTGTCTGCTGCCTTTGATACTGTGAACCATCAGATCCTCCTCTCCACCCTCTCCGAGCTGGGCATCTCTGGCGCGGCTCACTCTTGGATTGCGTCCTACCTGACAGGTCGCTCCTACCAAGTGGCGTGGCGAGGAGCTGTCTCCGCACCACGTGCTCTCACCACTGGTGTCCCCCAGGGCTCAGTTCTAGGCCCTCTCCTATTCTCGCTATACACCAAGTCACTTGGCTCTGTCATATCCTCACATGGCCTCTCCTATCATTGCTACGCAGACGACACACAACTAATCTTCTCCTTTACCCCTTCTGATAACCAGGTGGCGAATCGCATCTCTGCATGTCTGGCAGACATATCAGTATGGATGACGGATCACCACCTCAAGCTGAACCTTGGCAAGACGGAGCTGTTCTTCCTCCCGGGGAAGGACTGCCCGTTCCATGATCTCGCCATCACGGTTGACAACTCCGTTGTGTCCTCCTCCCAGAGTGCGAAGAGCATTGGCGTGACCCTGGACAACACCCTGTCGTTCTCCGCTAACATCAAGGCGTTGACCCGATCCTGTAGGTTCATGCTCTACAACATTCGGAGAGTACGACCCTGCCTTACACAGGAAGCGGCACAGGTCCTAATCCAGGCACTTGTCATCTCCCGTCTGGATTACTGCAACTCGCTGTTGGCTGGGCTCCCTGCCTGTGCCATTAAACCCCTACAACTCATCCAGAATGCCGCAGCCCGTCTGGTGTTCAACCTTCCCAAGTTCTCTCACGTCACCCCGCTCCTCCGCACACTCCACTGGCTTCCAGTTGAAGCTCGCATCTGCTACAAGACCATGGTGCTTGCCTACGGAGCTGTGAAGGGAACGGCACCTCCGTACCTTCAGGCTCTGATCAGTCCCTACACCCAAGCGAGGGCATTGCGTTCATCCACCTCTGGCCTGCTGGCTCCCCTACCTCTGCGGAAGCACAGTTCCCGCTCAGCCCAGTCAAAACTGTTCGCTGCTCTGGCACCCCAATGGTGGAACAAGCTCCCTCACGACGCCAGGACAGCGGAGTCACTCACCACCTTCCGGAGACATTTGAAACCCCACCTCTTTAAGGAATACCTGGGATAGGATAAAGTAATCCTTATTTTTAATCTGCTCGCGTCACTGGACAGCTCGTGGCTGGGTTTCCCTTTGTAATCCGTGATAGTTTGCAAGTCCTGCCACATCCGACGAGCATTAGAGCCAGTGTAGTTGGATTCGATCTTGGTCCTGTATTGACACTTTCCCTGTTTGATGGTTAGTCGGAGGGCGTAGAGGATTTATTTTAAGTGTCCAGATTAGTGCCCCGCTCCTTGAAAGCGGCAGCTCTAGCCTTTAGCTCAGTGTGGATTTTGCCTGTAATCCATGGCTTCTGGTTGGGATATGTACGTACAGTCACTGTGAGGATGTTGTCATCGATACACTTATTAATGAAGCCGGTGACTGATGTGGTAAACTCCTCAATGCCATCGGATGAATCCTGGTACATATTCCAGTCTGTGCTAGCGAAGCAGTCCTGTAGCTTAGCATCCGCTTAATCGGACCACTTCCTTATAGAGTTGTTGCTTGTAAAAGGAATGAAGTGGATAGAGTTATGGTCAGATTTGCCAAATGGAGGGCGAGGGAGAGCTTTGTATGCTTCCCTGTGTGTGGAGTAAATGTGATCAAGAGTATTTTCGCCCCAAGTTGCACAGGTGACATGCTGGTAGGTAAAACGGATTTCAGTTTTCCTGCATTAAAGTCACCGGCCACTAGGAGCACCGCCTCTGGGTGAGCATTTTCTTGTTTGCTTATGGCCCTATACAGCTTGTTGAGTGCGGTCTTAGTGCCAGCATCGGTTTGTGGTGGTAAATACACCACTATGAAAAATATAGATGAAAACTCTCTTGGTAAATATTATGGTCTACGGTTTATCATGAGGTAATCTAATTCAGGCAAGCAGAACCTCGAGACTTCCTTAATATTAGAGATTGCGCACCAGCTGTTGTTAACAAAGAGACACACACAACCTCCCCTGAGCTCCCTCAACACCACTGTTCTGTCCTGCCGATGTATAGAAAATCCAGCTAAATTTATATTTACCATGTCCTTGTTCAGCCACGACGCTGAGAAACATAGGATATTACAGTTCTTCAGATCAGATTGATAGGCTCGAACAGAGCTCATCCAGTTTTATTCTCCATTGATTGCATGTTCTCCAATAGAACGGAGGGTAGAAGCGATTTATCCACTCTCCGACGTAGTCTTGTCAGGTATCCCAGCCTCTATGGTGCCGTCTCCTTCTCCTTCTAGTGTCGGGGATTTGGGACTGGTCTGCGATAATCATTATGTCTTTCACCTCCGACTCATTGAAGTAGAAGTCCTCATCGAGGTTAGTGATAGCTGTTCTGATGTCCAGAAGCTCTTTTCGGTTATAGGAAACGATGGCGGAAACAGTATGTACAAAAAAAGTTAAGATCAGCGCAAAACATAAACAAGATAGCACAATTGTTCAGGAGACCATAAAACGGCCGCTATTCCCTCCAGCACCATCCTAGTTGGACTCCCTTTAACAGGGAAATGCTTCCAGTATTCATGGAGGTCTGGATTTGGAGTCACCCTCAAAATTAAAGTGGAAAACCACACTACAGGCTGATCCAACTTTGATGTAATGTCCTTAAAACAAGTCAAAAAGAGGCTCAGTAGTGTGTGTGGCCTCCACGTGCCTGTATGACCTCCCTACAACGCCTGGGCATGCTCCTGATGAGGTGGCGGATGGTCTCCTGAGGGATCTCCTCCCAGACCTGGACTAAAGCATCCGCCAACTCCTGGACAGTCTGTGGTGCAACGTGGCGTTGGTGGATGGAGCGAGACGTGATGTCCCAGATGTGCTGAATTGGATTCAGGTCTGGGGAACGGGCGGGCCAGTCCATAGCATCAATGCCTTCCTCTTGCAGGAACTGCTGACACACTCCAGCCACATGAGGTCTAGCATTGTCTTGCATTAGGAGGAACCCAGGGCCAACCGCACCAGCATATGGTCTCACAAGGGGTCTGAGGATCTCATCTCGGTACCTAATGGCAGTCAGGCTACCTCTGGCGAGCACATGGAGGGCTGTGCGGCCCCCCAAAGAAATGCCACCCCACACCATGACTGACCCACCGCCAAACCGGTCATGCTGGAGGATGTTGCAGGCAGCAGAACGTTCTCCATGGCGTCTCCGGACTCTGTCACGTGCTCAGTGTGAACCTGCTTTCATCTGTGAAGAGCACAGGGCGCCAGTGGCGAATTTGCCAATCTTGGTGTTCTCTGGAAAATGCAAAACGTCCTGCACGGTGTTGGGCTGTAAGCACAACCCCCCGCTGTGGACGTCGGGCCCTCATACCACCCTCATGGAGTCTGTTTCTGACCGTTTGAGCAGACACATGCACATTTGTGGCCTGCTGGAGGTCATTTTGCAGGGCTCTGGCAGTGCTCCTCCTGCTCCTCCTTGCACAATGGCGGAGGTAGCAGTCCTGCTGCTGGGTTGTTGCCCTCCTACGGTCTACTCCACGTCCCCTGATGTACTGGCCTGTCTCCTGGTAGCGCCTCCATGCTCTGGACACTACGCTGACAGACACAGCAAACCTTCTTGCCACAGCTCGCATTGATGTGCCATCCTGGATGAGCTGCACTACCTGAGCCACTTGTGTGGGTTGTAGACTCCGTCTCATGCTACCACTAGAGTGAAAGCACCGCCAGCATTCAAAAGTGACCAAAACATCAGCCAGGAAGCATAGGAACTGAGAAGTGGTCTGTGGTCACCACCTGCAAAACCAATCCTTTATTGGGGGTGTCTTGCTAATTGCCTATAATTTCCACCTGTTGTCTATTCCATTTGCACAACAGCATGTGACATTTATTGTCAATCAGTGTTGCTTCCTAAGTGGACAGTTTGATTTCACAGAAGTGTGATTGACTTGGAGTTACATTGTGTTGTTTAAGTGTTCCCTTAATTTTTTTGAGCAGTGTATTTAAACTGTACTGTGATGTTTTACAAAAATTCTGAACCTTTCTATTCTCATTGTTTCTACAGATTGTGAATTAAAAATAAACATTTTTGCTAAAAGTATTATTATATTATTGATCGATTGACTATGACTTTTCAGATCACCCAGTAATGCTATCTGCAAGGTTAGCTCCAGGTAAATATTGCAATCCTTTAGCCATTCCTGGACCTGTGTCCAAAAACAAGCTACAAATGGACAGTACCAAAACAAATGATCTAATGATTGTCTCTTCGCAGCAAAATCTGCAGAGCTGGGAAGATTGTATCCCCCATATCAATAACATTCTATTGGTAGCAAGAATTTTATATAATAATTTAAATTGAAAGATTCAAATTTTTGAATCCGGCATCATTTTGCGTATCAGTTCATAAACACTATGCCATGGGATCGGTACGTCAAAAATCTCTTCCCAACTATTTTGCAATCTATATGGGACGGCTGTCAATCCTTTGATCCTTAAATGAAACTGATAAACTTTTTTATTTATCACAGTTTTCCTTAACCAATTATGTTCTTTAATGCATGGCCGACAGACAAGTTCCTTACTTTCTCCCCCTTCCACTTTCCTCTTCCATTTCTGCGGTAAGGCTGCAATTATTTGGTTGTAATTTTGGGTAGAGCAGACGTTTCCATATGTTTTTGTTAGCTGCATGTGCGACATAACTCCACCAGTCCTTACCGATCACTGCACCTGTACACAGCCCATCTGAAATTAGCCCACCCAACTACCTCATCCCTATATTGTTATTTATTTTGCTCTTTTGCACCCCAGTATCTCTATTTGCACATAATCTCTTGCACATCTAGCATTCCAGTGTTAATACTATTGTAATTATTTTGCACTATAGCCTATTTATTGCTTTACCTCCATAACTTGCTACATTTGCACCACTGTATATATATTTTCTGTTGTATTTTTGACTTTATGTTTTTTTACCCCATATGTAACTCTGTGTTGTTTTTATCGCACTGCTTTGCTTTATCTTGGCCAGGTCGCAGTTGTAAATGAGAACTTGTTCTCAACTGGCTTACCTGGTTAAGTAAAGGTGAAATAAAAAATAAAAAATAAAAAAATATCACTTACGAAGATTATACCTTTTTTAAACATTTTGTAAAAAAAAAAAAAAGTTTTTTGTCAATTAGTATATTTTTTTTTAAGCACAATTTTTGTTACATTATTTGTTCTGTCATTTCTGGAGGATTAAATTGAAATTGCAACCAACTTTCTATGGCTTGTTTTAGAAATAGTGATATTTGAGAGATGATTTCCTTTTCAAATAACTGAAAGTGAGTGGTTGTAATCTGAATAAAGGGAAAAAGGCCATTCTTGAACATTGGGTGAGACAATCTTACTAATTTGCTAGAGAACCAGTTCGGATTTAAGTATAACTTTTATATGACTGAAGCTTTTAGTGATAGGTCTAACGCTTTAATATTTAATCATTTCTGTCCTCCGAATTCATATTAATTATATAAATAGGCCCGTTTAATTTTGTCTGGCTTGCCGTTCCAAATAAAATGGAATATTTTTTTCTCATATAATTTAAACAACTGTTCGCTAGGCGTAGGCAAGACCATAAGCAAATAGGTAAACTGGGATAATACTAAAGAGTTAATCAGGGTGATTTTTCCACAAATTGAAAGGTATTTACCTTTCCATGGTAGCAAGATCTTATCTATTTTTGCTAACTTTCTATTATAATTTATTGAAGTGAGATCATTTATTTCCTTTGGGATATGTATTCCAAGTATATCCACATCACCATCAGACCATTTTATTGGTAAACTACATTGTAATGTAAAAATTGTATTTTTTAGTGATCCAATACGTAATATACAGTGGGGGAAAAAAGTATTTAGTCAGCCACCAATTGTGCAAGTTCTCCCACTTAAAAAGATGAGAGAGGCCTGTAATTTTCATCATAGGTACACGTCAACTATGACAGACAAAATGAGGGAAAAAAATCCAGAAAATCACATTGTAGGATTTTTAATGAATTTATTTGCATATTATGGTGGAAAATAAATATTTGGTCAATAACAAAAGTTTCTCAATACTTTGTTATATACCCTTTGTTGGCAATGACACAGGTCAAACGTTTTCTGTAAGTCTTCACAAGGTTTTCACACACTGTTGCTGGTATTTTGGCCCATTCCTCCATGCAGATCTCCTCTAGAGCAGTGATGTTTTGGGGCTGTTGCTGGGCAACAAGGACTTTCAACTCCCTCGAAAGATTTTCTATGGGGTTGAGATCTGGAGACTGGCTAGGCCACTCCAGGACCTTGAAATGCTTCTTACGAAGCCACTCCTTCGTTGCCCAGGCGGTGTGTTTGGGATCATTGTCATGCTGAAAGACCCAGCCACGTTTCATCTTCAATGCCCTTGCTGATGGAAGGAGGTTTTCACTCAAAATCTCACGATACATGGCCCCATTCATTCTTTCCTTTACACGGATCAGTCGTCCTGGTCCCTTTGCAGTAAAACAGCCCCAAAGCATGATGTTTCCACCCCCATGCTTCACAGTAGGTATGGTGTTCTTTGGATGCAACTCAGCATTCTTTGTCCTCCAAACATGACGAGTTGAGTTTTTACCAAAAAGTTCTATTTTGGATCATCTGACCATATGACATTCTCCCAATCCTCTTCTGGATCATTCAAATGCACTCTAGCAAACTTCAGACGGGCCTGGACATGTACTGGCTTAAGCAGGGGGACACGTCTGGCACTGCAGGATTTGAGTCCCTGGCGGCGTAGTGTGTTACTGATGGTAGGCTTTGTTACTTTGGTCCCAGCTCTCTGCAGGTCATTCACTAGGTCCCCCCGTGTGGTTCTGGGATTTTTGCTCACCATTCTTGTGATCATTTTGACCCCACGGGGTGAGATCTTGCGTGGAGCCCCAGATCGAGGGAGATTATCAGTGGTCTTGTATGTCTTCCATTTCCTAATAATTGCTCCCAAAGTTGATTTCTTCAAACCAAGCTGCTTACCTATTGCAGATTCAGTCTTCCCAGCCTGGTGCAGGTCTACAATTTTGTTTCTGGTGTCCTTTGACAGCTCTTTGGTCTTGGCCATAGTGGAGTTTGGAGTTTGACTGTTTGAGGTTGTGGACAGGTGTCTTTTATACTGATAACAAGTTCAAACAGGTGCCATTAATACAGGTAACGAGTGGAGGACAGAGGAGCCTCTTAAAGAAGAAGTTACAGGTCTGTGAGAGCCAGAAATCTTGCTTGTTTGTAGGTGACCAAAAAATTATTTTCCACCATAATTTGCAAATCAATTCATGAAAAATCCTACAATGTGATTTTCTGGAAAATAATTCTCCAATTTGTCTGTCATAGTTGACGTGTACCTATGATGAAAATTACAGGCCTCTCTAATCTTTTTAAGTGGGAGAACTTGCACAATTGGTGGCTGACTAATTACTTTTTTCCCCCACTGTAGTACATTTGTCATAATTTGGTTGTAATCCAGAGAGGTTAGAAAATGTATCTAGATCCTCTATGAGGCTGTGGAGGGATTCTAGTTGTGGATTTAAAAGAAACATGAATCATCAGCGTACAATGACACCTTTGTTTTTAAGCCCTGGATTTCTAATCCTCTGATATTATTGTTGGATCTGATTTTAATAGCTAACATCTCGATGGCCACAATAAATAGATATGCCGATAGTGGACAACCTTGTTTCACTCCTCTTGACAGTTTAAAACTTTCTGAGAAATAGCCATTATTTACTATTTTACACCTAGGGTTACTATACATGATTTTGACCCAATTTTAAGAGATTCTCCAAAATTAAAATGCTCCAGGCATTTATATATAAACCCCAGTCGTACTTTATCAAATGCCTTTTCGAAGTCTGCTATGAATAGCAGGCCTGGTTTCCCAGATTTTCCATAATGTTCTATTGTTTCCAATACTTGCCTTATATTATATCCAATGTATCTTCCATGTAAACAACCTGTCTGATTAGAATGAATAATATCCGACAATACCTTTTTATTTCTACGCGCTATACATTTTGCTAGAATTTTTGCATCACAACACTGAAGTGTAAAGGACCTCCACATTTTTAAATGGACTGGATCTTTATATTTTCCACTTGTATCCTGTTTCAGTAATAATGAGATCAGACCTTCTTCTTGAGTGTCAGATAATCTACCATTTACATAGGAGTGGTTAAAACATGCTCATAATGGTCCTCTTAGTATATATTAAAAAAAAGCCTCTCAATTTGAACTGAGCGAGCTGCTAAATCGTTCAGTTTACATCTTAAAATAAACACTGGCTGCTATATCAATTTAAGCAACCCATGGCCATAGTCAAATTATAATCAGAAACACAGATTTTTGTCAGTAACACAGAACCTATGCCTATTGAAATGACAAGTAAATCCCGCAAATATCCCAATTACAATGGTTTGTAGTCTTAACGTCTGTCACATAACACAATTACCAGAAAATAGCCATAAAGGTCGTCCAAGTGTTTCTTTGCAGAGATCTCACATGCTCAAAGGGAATAAATTAGCAGTCAACGAGTCAAATCTACATTCATTGATTTGGAAACAGATCTAACAAGTTTAATCAAATGGATTATGTTTTCCCTTGTGACATAATGAAATTCCTTTCCTACACCACCTTAGCTCTGCAATGAGAGACATTCATATAATGCTTAACCTAATCTCTATCAAATTATCTATGTATTCTTTCCCACCCCTCACGTACGTCTACGTTTTGGGTACGCAAGTTAGTATATTAATATTATTCCACTTATTACTTTATCAAATCTCTAGTAATCGATTACACGCACATAAAATTCACCATATCGTCCTATATTCACATCAACCAATCAATTTGCGTTTTTAACGTTTCTCAATCGCCACAAATCAGCTTCTTCGAACCCCTCCACCTAGCACTCTCTCTATGTAGCGCAGCCCTTTTGGCTATTCTATTTAGTTTCTGATCACCTACGCCGGATGAGCAGAACTCTTTTAAACTTCTTGTCTACTAGCCTGCATGTCTGCTAGCCTGCTTGTCTACTAGCCTGCCTGTCTGCCAGCCTGCTTGTCTACTAGCCTGCCTGTCTGCCAGCCTGCTTAATAAATCAATAATCAACAACATTGCATGCATGCTTATTTCTCATTCCAACAAAAACTCTGTACTTTTCCTACATTTAGCCCTTAATACTGGAGAGACACGGTACCTGACATTCAGAATCAGCTGAGCGAACCACACAATTTCTATGTCTAAAGTAAGAACGTTGCTTACCTGTTGATACAGCGGCCACTGTTGTGTGTGATTCGTTCAGCCTCCTTCCAAATAGCGCAGCACCCCTACGGTCTCTTTTTCCAGTCCCTTCGTGGTCGCCAAATATGTTGTGGCAAAATCGTCCTTATACTGATCTAAGAACCAAAGTATTTCCAGAGTTGTTGTATAATTAAGGTAGACTTTATTACAATAGACAAAGCCGAGATGCTTTGCAAACCACCTCGGCTTTGTCTATTGTAATAAAGTCTATCTTAATTCTACAAAAACTCTGGAAATACTTTGGTTCTTTGATCAGTATAAGGACGATTTTGCCACAACAGTCACTCCTGTCAAATCCCATTGAGAGCATACATCATTGACAGAAAAACTTGAATTGTTACATCTCGTTGTGTTGTTGTCCTCTGGTTGCTATCTAGCTAGCTAAAATTGTCCCTTTCCTAAATTAGCCATGGATGGAGATAGGGATTTGGACTTGTGGTTTTACTTAATTCTCCATACTGGCCAATGATTATAACGCTGATTCTGATCCAACCATTACTTCATACATTGTTGTGCCCCTGGCCTGAGAGAATGGAAGTTCAATATGTAGCTAGATGTTGAAAGCTAATGTTAACTAGCTAACGTTGCCCATGAATGGAAGTTAGGCTAGCAAGCAAGTCTTTTAGCCAGGTAGCCTAGGACAACAAAAAATAAAAGGGTGTACTGTACGACAGAGTGATAGACCATTTCGTCAACATGAAAGAGAGGAGGATGGCATTGGCTTTTCTCTACAAGTAGGGTGATTCAACATGTTTTTATACTTGCATGATCACACGTACATAGAAATCAGAACCATTGACAGCCACATCATATTTAGCTCACGTTGATTGAACTAAATTGTTTTTGGTATCTTTTAGTTGTCACTGTATTAGACTAAGCACAGGTGATTTGATGATGAAATGGTGCTGGAATAGTGGAGGCAGCTCCTGTTTTCTTTGCGACTTGCGGTAACTCTCTGTGGTTCTAAATCAATAGTTGTTTAGTGGTCCGAAAATGTCAGAAACATTAACTTGCTTGACCATGCTGTAGGTCATGTAACTGTCTGTTACATGCAATATGCTTTGTGGACTTCACTGGACAGAGGTTGCTGTCTGGTTTTGTGATGAAACAAAGGTGTGGTTTAATTTATTCTGCCACTGTGTCTTGTTATTGTCTCGGCCTTCAGGCCTCTATATCACGGTCGCAAGGCATATGAACTAACAGGTTATAGAGAAAATAATGCAATTATCACAACACATACTGTAGGTTGTAATATGGCTTTTTGGGGGGATTTTACCCATGCACCTCTACTGCTGACCAGGTGAATCCAGGTGAAAGCTATGATCCCTTATTGATGTCACTTGTTAAATCCACTTCAATCAGTGTAGATGAAGGGGAGACAGGTTAAATAAGGATTTTTAAGCCTTGAGACAATTTAGACATGAATTGTGTACTGTATGTGTGCCATTCAGACGGTGAATGGGCAAGATAAAATATTTAGGTGCCTTTAAACAGGGTATAGTAGTAGGTGCCAGGTGCACCGGTTTGAGTCAAGAATTGCAATGGTGCTGGGTTTTTCACACTCAACAGTTTCCCGTATGTGTCAAGAATGGTCCAACACCCAAAGGACATCCAGCCAACTTGACACAACTGTGGGAAGTATTGGAGTCAACATGGGCCAGCATCCCTGTGGAACGATTTCAACACCTTGTAGAGTCCATGCCCCGACGAATTGAGGCTTTTCTGAGTATTTCTAATGTTTGGTAAACTCAGTGTACAGATTAAATTCACTGCAAATATGATTTGATCCATATCACAGGAGAGACATGGCAGGTTTTTACTGCAATAAATACTAATAGACTTTTTACTACAATAAATACTAATAAAGGCTTTTTACTGCAATAAATACTAATAAAGGCTTTTTACTGCAATAAATACTAATAAAGACTGAAGGACCAACAAATAGAATCACACGCATGTACAATAGTTGAGAGTTCTGAGAAGCTGTGTGTGTGTGTGTGCCTGCCTGCCTGATTGCAAGCGTGGGTGTCTGAATGTATGACTTTTAATGCACTTGTATGTGCACACATGCCAGACAGAGACAGAGCAGGGGCCAGGAGACAAGAACAATGGTGAAAGAAATACCCTTATGAAATTTAAAGGCCTGGGTGCGCCTGAAATGGGACCCTATACCCTATAGCGCCCTATGGTGCCTGGTCAAAGTAGTGTACCCTACAGGAAATAGGATGCCATTTGGGATGCATCCTAGGAGGAGCAGGAGGCCAAAGCGTTTCTCCCTCACACTGAGCTCCCTGCTGCTCTACCCATGATGCCTTATGCCCATGCCAGGGTCTGTTCAGAACACAGTTGCCAAGGGCAACCCATTCACCCTTCTCCTCTCCATCGAGCAGATGCCCCCTGGTCCGTCCCAGAGGCACAGATGTCGCCATTCCAACAAGCAGGTGTCCAACGTTCAATTGGGCAGGTGTTGTCATGTCAACGAGCACTAGGTGTGTGAGGAGAGGAAGGAGAGGGTCGTGGTGGGGCAGGGAGAAGGGTGGACACAGCCAGATGTATACAGACATTCTATTCACCTGGACACACTGACAAAAACATATGCCCTCTCTGATAGACAACCACACACACACACACACACAAACATCAACACACTCTTCAACAAGACACACCTGTATATATTATATCCATAAGCTGGTCAAAACAAGTTTACTGTAACGTGAGGAATACAGCAGGAGGTAACTATTTATACATTATCTTATTCCTCCAGTTAGATACCATGATGAGGGGAGGATTTTGTATACACATATGAATCACACATGCACATGTCCCCAATGCATTGCTGCCTGGTGGCTGTTAGGAAATTGACTTGGTGATTATTCATTTAATTCAGTGTGTTAATTAAATATTCTTTACCCTGAAAGCAATGGATCGAATCAACCACGATGGTGAACGGGACCTTCTAACGGGACCTGACAGATCTTTTAAATAATGTAAATAATGTTAAATCATGTTTATTTATCAATGCAACATTTTTTCACAAACCCTTAACACATGCATCCCCACTGGCAGCTGACCTGCTTTCCTGCATGGTCTCCTAGTTTTGGCTTGTCTGGATAGAAGTTCTCTGTAAAAGTTTGTAAAAGCGGCGAGGACAAATAGTTGGTGTTTGGACTGGTTATTACTTGTTTTCCATTGTTAGAATCAGGTAGAAAGGATGCTCTTTGGAAACAATGGTCCTCCTGCAAAACATTGAAAAACTCCAAGGCACTTCAAGTACATCCTGTTAAAATTATTGAACTAAAAAACGAGAAAGATCTGCGAATTCACCAGAGAGAGATTGAATGGTACATCTTGTGAGTTGCAAAAAGTCTTAACTAAACAACTATCCAAACGTATAAATTAATATATGAACATATTAAATTTATGATCTACAGTAATGAGTTACATTATGCGTTGACCCCCCTAACGTAAAGCTCAGGACATCATTATACTTCAATTAATACTATCTGGCTTTACCATTGCAAACCAGTAAACTACATACTGTATATTCCATAAAATATTTTACTTTCAAGAAATATCAATCCCATTCAGGGTCATGGGTAGAATTTGCAAGTTGATACCTGCATAAAAACACTTCAGCTCCGAGGATGAGATACCACTTGTAGTCTTTTGAGAGACAATGCAGGATTTTAATGGATTGTACTGGGAATAAGACGAATGAATTGGTTGTCTACCACCCCCAGGTACTGCGTCAGTAAAGCCAACAACGAAATGATCAACAACAGATATCTACAAGGACCTTCACCTCATCAGATCTGTCTGTCTGTCTATTGCGCTGAATGATACAGTAGGAAGCTATTGCTGAAGATGCTCAGGAGTGTTTCCTTTGGAAGGTAATTTATTTGGTTTGGTATGGTTTTCTCAGTTAATCTGGATGCTCGGGTGAACCTGTAGTCTGTCCCTGTTCTCTCCTCATGTCTGCTACCACTCTTTCCTCTACACTCTCCCACAACTTCTTATAAGAGTAGGAATGTGAATGGATGACAAAAAGAACCTTCAAGTGATGTTAATAGCAGATTCACCAGTGGGCCAGTTCTGTTCTACAGGCCTGTATATTAGTGACACGACCCATAAAAAGCCTGAGTGTGTTTTTCTAACTTCAGAGAGATGTCACCTAGATTAGCCAAACTGCGTGACTCTCATGCCTGCGCTGATGTAGTTCAAGCGTTAGTAAGACGCCTGTTTTGTGATGTTTAATTCAGATACATAATACATAATGATTTTTCATAAATGTTACCCTAATGACGTTAGGGTCGCATATGAAGTAACTCTTATGAATACACATGAAGAACAAAACAAAGAAAATGTTATGCATCTGAATAAACACATTAGAATTGTATATTTATGTAATAAAATATGTTAAACAGCGTTTGTCTGTGTATATTTTTTTATCCAATTCCGCAAGCTGACATTACTGAGAAAGAGATATGACACCCTCTGGTAAGATGGCATTAATAAGCATGTAAACTATAAAGTCACAAAAATAATGGTTCAGTGACTCGAACGCGTAGAAGACAAACTCGATCCAAAGTTGAAGGAATGAGAAATGAGACATTTCTTAGTTCGGGACCGAGTACAAAAATACTTCCATTGTCATATGCACCGAATACAACAGGTGTAAACCTTACAGTGAAATGCTTACTTACAAGCCCTTAACCAAAAAAAATCACAAAAATATACAATATAAAATAATACGAAATAAAAGTAACAAATAATTAAAGAGCAGCAGTAAAAATAACAATAGCAAGGCTATATACAGGGGGTACCGGTACCAAGTCAATGTGTGGGGGCACTGGTTAGTCGAGGTAATTGAGGTAATATGTACATGTAGGTAGAGTTATCAAAGTGACTATGCGTAGATAATAAACAGAGAGTAGCAGCAGTTTAAAAGACTGGGGAGGGGGGGGGGTCAATGCAAATAGTCTGGGTAGCCATTTGATTAAATGTTCAGGAGTCTTATGGCTTGGGGGTAGAAGCTGTTTAGAAGCCTCTTGGACCTAGACTTGGCGCTCTGGTACCGCTTGCCGTGCGGTAGCAGAGAGAACAGTCTATGACTAGGGTGGCTGGAGTCTTTGACAATTTTTAGGGCCTTCCTCTGACACCGTCTGGTATAGAGGTCCTGAATGGCAGGAAGCTTGGCCCCAGTGATGTACTGGGCGATACGCACTACCCTCTGTAGTGCCTTGCGGTCGGAGGCCGAGCAGTTGCCATACCAGGCAGTGATGCAACCAGTCAGGATGCTCTCGATGGTGCAGCTGTAGAACCTTTTGAGGATCTGAGGACCCATGCCAAATATTTTCAGTCTCCTTAGGGGGAATAGGTTTTGTCGTGCCCTCTTTACGACTGTCTTGGTGTGCTTGGACCATGTTAGTTTGTTGGTGATGTGGACACCAAGGAACTTGAGGCTCTCAACCTGCTCCACCACAGCCCGTTGATGAGAATGGGGGCGTGCTCGGTCCTCTTCTTTTTCCTGTAGTCCACAATCATCTTCTTTGTCTTGGTTAGACGGCAGCTCTACCCTTTAGCTCAGTGCTGATGTTGCCTGTTATTCATGGCTTCTGGTTGGGGTATGTACGTACAGTCACTGTGGGGACGACGTCATCGATGCACTTATTGATGAAGCCAGTGACTGATTTGTTGTACTCCTCAATGCCATCGGAAGAATCCCGGAACATATTCCAGTCTGTGCTAGCAAAACAGTCCTGTAGCTTAGCATCTGCTTCATCTGACCACTTTTTTATTGACCGAGTCACTGGTGCTTCCTGCTTTCGTTTTTGCTTGTAAGCAGGAATCAGGAGGATATAATTGTGGTCAGATTTGCCAAATGGTGGGCGAGGGAGAGCTTTGTACGCGTCTCTGTGTGTGGAGTAAAGCTGGTCTAGAGTTTTTTTCGCTCTGGTTGCACATTTAACATGCTGGTAGAAATGAGGTAAAACAGATTTAAGTTTCCCTGCATTAAAGTCCCCGGCCACTAGGAGCGCAGCCTCTGGATGAGCGTTTTCCTGTTTGCTTATGGCCGTATACAGTTCATTGAGTGCGGTCTTAGTGCCAGCATCAGTTTGTGGTGGTAAATAGACAGCTACGAAGAATATAGATGAACACTCTCTTGGTTAATAGTGTGGTCTACAGCTTATAATGAGATACTCTACCTCAGGCGAGCAAAACCTCGAGACTTCCTTAGATATCGTGCACCAGCTTTTGTTTACAAATATACATAGACCGCCACCCCTTGTCTTACCAGAGGCTGCTGTTCTATCCTGCCTACACAGTGTATAACCCGCCAGCAGTATGTTATTCATGTCTTCGTTCAGCCACGACTCGGTGACACATAAGATATGACAGTTTTTAATGTCCCGTTGGTAGGATATTCGTGCCTGTAGTTCGTCCACTTTATTATCAAGCAATTGTAAATTGGCCAATAGTTTCGATGGCAAAGGCAGATTAGCCACCCATCGCCGCTCCTTACCAAGCACCCTTATCTCCTTCCGCGATATCTCCTTTTCTTTCAACTGCGAATGACGGGATGATGGCCCTGTCGGGTGTCTGGAGCAAATCCCTCTCGTCCGACTCATTAAAGAACAATTATTTGTCCAGTTCAAGGTGAGTAATTGCTGTTCTGATTTCCAGAAGCTCTTTTCGGTCATAAGAGACGGTAGCAGCAACATTATGTACAAAATAAGTTACAAACAATAGGAAAAAAACACACAAAATAGCACAGTTGGTTAAGAGTCCATAAAACGGCAGCCATCCCCTGCGGCGCCATCGTCTCATGAATATTTTCACATTTCCCCCACTGTATAATGTGTGTGTAGTAGTACAATAATTAAAATCCTTGATAGAAAACAATATTGTTTTATTTTTCTCAGCAGTTGAAAAGGTAAACAATATTAACAATATTTAACATCCTTGGAAATGCTTTTTGGGGGGGTTGGTTATAATGTAAGCTACAGTAGGCTATGTCAGGTATTTATGAATCATAACCTTCAAACACCAAATTATCAATAAAATGTTACAAACTGCACCTTTAAGCTTCAGTGCATCAAGCCTGTACCCCTGAACCCCACCCCCACAACACTGAATAAAATAGTGTTATTTAAATTAATTTGAATATTCATGAGCAGTCCACTGGCTGAGTGTGGTTGAATGGCATGAATAACTGCTGGAGGGTAAACTAGGACCAAATCATGACTGAATAATGTCCCTCATGCCCAAATAAGGAGATTTATTTGAACACTGAATTCTCGACTCTTCCACAGCTACTATATTAATAATGTTCTGTATGGATGAGCTTCACAAGGCAATGTATTTACTGATAATTAATAAAAGAGAATTAACAGATTATTCTACAAATATTTGCTGACAGTCTTTGCCATTTCTATAGTCATAACAAGATGGAGTTTGTAATGGAAAAAGCATATTTGATTATGAACAACCGAACACACTTTGCTTGTGTTGAAATAGCATGATGAAACTGTAATTGAATATATAATAGAATCCTGGTGGGATTAAAGGGGATGTGTAATGTGTATACAATATATAATAATGTATAAATAGCTACATAAGAGACAGGGAATACTCATATCCCAGACACAAGCAACTCCGTCCTGCCTCATTGGAGAGCAAACTATGAGAGGACGATTGGCTTTTGTGAAATAGATTCCACAGTTAATCCATCAGAGACAAAGCATGTAAAACATATCCTAAAATACACATATTTCATTTGATTTTAAATCATATCAAATGTTTACAACTCAGCGTTGGCATTTGAGGAAGAGGATGATAGAATGAGGCTCTGTCCCTGCATTAGCCATATATTCACTACTACTACTAATACAACTACTACTGGTACTACTACTACTATTACTACTATTAATACTATTACTACTACTACTACTACTACTACATTTACATTTACTACTACTGGTACTACTACTTCTATTACTACTACTACTACTATTACTACTACTACTATTACTACTACTACTACTACTACTACTACTACTACTACTACTACTACTACTACTACACTACTACTACTACTACTACTACTACTACTACTACTACTACTACAACTACTACTACTACTACTACTACTACTACTACTACTACTACTACTACTACTACTACTACTACTACTACACTACTACTACTACTACTACTACTACTACTACTACCACTACTACTACTACTACTACTACACTACTACTACTACTACTACACTACTACTACTACTACACTACTACTACTACTACTACTACTACTACTACTACTACTACTACTACTACTATTACTACTACTACTACTACTACCACTACTACTACTACTACTACTACTACTACCACTACTGCTACTACTGGTACTACTATTACTACTACTACTACTACCACTACTACTATTACTACTACTACTACTACTACTACCACTACTACTACTACTACTACTACTACTACTACTACTACTACTACTGGTACTACTACTACTACTGCTACTACTACTACTATTAATAATAATACTGTTACTACTGGCACTACTGGTACTACTACTACTACTACTACTACTACTATTACTACTACCACTACTACAACCACTACTACTACTGCTACTACTACTACTACTACTAATAATAATAATAATAATAATACTATGACTGGTAGTATTACTACTAATACTACTAATACTACTACTACCACTATGATGATTACTACTACTAGTGGTACTTCTGCTACTCATAGTGTTGAGATGAATGAGTAAGTGTGATGCAGCTGGGCTCAGCGGACAGACACACTATTCTGAGATCATGGTTGAAGAGATTTAGAGAACAAAACGGAACCCTCATTAACTAAATGGAGCCCACTCCATTATACATGTGGATACAGTGTTGGCCTATATGTCCATTTTGGCAGCAGATTAAAAGGAACTTCGGAGAGGTTATTATATAACACATTGGTTTCCTTTGAAGAGAGAGGCCTTGAGTTGGTGAAGAGGGCTTTCCTCTACGGCTGCTCAGTAGCCACATGAAGATAATACATATGCTTGAAGAGAATAGAGAAATTAAACTAAATAATAGACATTATAAAAAGCTAGATTTATTACCCCATATTTAGATTCCTTTTTTTTCTGATGGTGGCAGGGGTTGTGTTGTGTTATTTTTATTATTATTATTATTTAATACAATGTGTTAGCAGCATTGGGATTGGCAGCACCATGAAAGATGTTGTGTGTTTTTCCATGTTTAAAATAGCTTTTATATTACTACTTTGAAAGTAAAATATAGTGATGCGTTCTCACCGGACTGCTGAAATTTTACACCTTTTGTATCACCATGAAGGACTTGCCTGATGAGTCAAACTGAATCTTCCAGTGCTCTATCATTCGCTATATACTTCAGTCCAATGACACATTTTCTAAACGCTGCTTTACCCACCTGTGTTCTGGCTCTTGCCCAACCCATCGATTTCTGGGACCAATCAGAACAGTTAGAATGTGTTTGCGTTCTAGAACATCGGGGAGGTACTCAGATCCAGCCTCATTGTGGAGAAGAAACAAATGTAATTGGGTGTGGCATAGCATTTGGCCGGAATTTGGGTAACCAGGCAAATGAAGGACCACCAGCCCTGCCTGAACGCCCCTGACTTATGAGTCTTAGTAATTGTACGACCCTGTGTTCTGAATTGTAAATTCTCACATTAACATAGGCCCATTGTCTATTCATTATTTCAAATGGAATGGGACATTATGTAAAACTATCTCTAAAGAGGAGTGCAGAGTGTAATAGAACGTGCCATCTTGTTCATGCAATTCAAATACATCCAGTGTCTGTGAGGGGAAAGTAATCAGATTTAAATTAAATCAGACGTTAATGTCTTCTGGAATTCTGAGACATTAGCATGATAATCTGTTTTAAGAGGCCTGGATGAGCTGTGAAGTGATAGTGCATGCTGAGAAATAGCATTTTTGTTTTTTATTAACTTAAAACTTTCCTAAAGATGTTCAAATAAATGCAGAAGTTACATGTTTGAGTCTGTTGACTATTCAGAATACATCAGATAATCTTTGACTTCACCTCAATTAATCCCCATTGGTCAAGCAGCAGTCCAGCACCGTTGACAGTTTAAAGTACCACTAAGCTACTGTTCTCCTCTTCCCCTCTCTCCCCTATTTTCCTCCTTTATAGTTTTTTACCCCTTACCACCTCTACCCCTCACTTTCTTACCCCCTTTATTCCATCTCCTCACCATCCTTTCAGCCCCTCATCCCTTATCCACTCACCCTCAGGCCCTCACCTTACCCCTTCATCCTCAACCCCTCATCCCTTATCCACTCACCCTCAGGCCCTCTACCCCTCCATCCTCAGCCCCTCATCCCTTATCCACTCACCCTCAGGCCCTCTACCCCTCCATCCTCAACCCCTCATCCCTTATCCACTCACCCTCAGGCCCTCTACCCCTCCATCCTCAACCCCTCATCCCTTATCCACTCACCCTCAGGCCCTCTACCCCTCCATCCTCAACCCCTCATCCCTTATCCACTCACCCTCAGGCCCTCTACCCCTCCATCCTCAACCCCTCATCCCTTATCCACTCACCCTCAGGCCCTCTACCCCTCCATCCTCAACCCCTCATCCCTTATCCACTCACCTTCAGGTCCTCACCTTACCCCTTCATCCCTCTCCTCTCCTCTCCTCTCCTCTCCTCTCCTCTCCTCTCCTCTCCTCTCCTCTCCTCTCCTCTCCTCTCCTCTCCTCTCCTCTTCTCCTCTCCTCTCCTCTCCTCTCCTCTCCTCTCCTCTCCTCTCCTCTCCTCTCCTCTCCTCTCCTCTCCTCTCCTCTCCTCTCCTCTCCTCTCCTCTCCTCTCCTCTCCTCTCCTCTCCTATCCTCCTCTCCTCTCCTCTCCTCTCCTCTCCTCTCCTCTCCTCTCCTCTCCTCTCCTCTCCTCTCCTCTCCTCTCCTCTCCTCTCCTCTCCTCTCCTCTCCTCTCCTCTCCTCTCCTCTCCTCTCCTCTCCTCCTCCCCTTTCCTCCTCTCCTCTCCTCCCGTCCTCTCCTCTCCTCCTCCCCTCTCCTCTCCTCTCCTCTCCTCTCCTCCTCCCCTCTCCTCTTTTTCTCCTCTCCTCTCCTCTCCTCTCCTCTCCTCTCCTCTCCTCTCCTCTCCTCTCCTCTCCTCTCCTCTCCTCTCCTCTCCTCTCCTCTCCTCTCCTCTCCTCTCCTCTCCTCTCCTCTCCTCTCCTCCTCTCCTCTCCTCTCCTCTCCTCTCCTCTCCTCTCCTCTCCTCTCCTCTCCTCTCCTCTCCTCTCCTCTCCTCTCCTCTCCTCTCCTCTCCTCTCCTCTCCTCTCCTCTCCTCTCCACTGCTCTCCTCCTACCCTCTCCTCCTCTCCCCTACTCCCCTCTCCTCCTCCCCTCTCCTCCTCTCCTCTCCTCTCCTCCTCCCCTCTCCTCCTCTCCTCTCCTCCTCCCCTCTTCTCTCCATCCATTTGCTGAGCACAGGTATTTGTTTAGGAATCCCGAGGTGGAAATTATACTCCATCTCCCTCACTCGCTATCATCATACAATTATCAGGGGCAACCATGCAGAACAGAGCTGAATTCAGCTGGGATCCGCTCCGATGACATTACTCTCTGCTAGGCCTGGTTCTGGAGGAATCGGCCTAGCACCTGCAGCACACACACACGTATGCACACATGCACACCCTGACACACACACACACACACACACTGACACACACACACACGCTGACACACACATACTGGCCCGCTTGCACAAGCTGACACACACACAGACACACATATGCACACATACACACACTGACACACACACACACACTGACACACACACTGGCAGGCATGCACACACAAACACACATCAGAGATAAGGAGAGAGAGAACTTTCTAGTTATGTTATCTTTTCTATTTAACTTTCATTTAAACTAGGAAATCACATTTAGATAAAGAATCTCTTTACCAAGAGAAACCATGAACGGAATGTTCTGTATAAAACACAGGACAATCCTTTTGGTCTCCATATCACGTTTTAATTGTATCTCACACTGCATACTTTCCATTCACCTTGTCACTCATCTTTACTGTCATCTCTGTCTTTGACTCCCTATGACCATCTAAGTAACTGAGTTACATCTGGTTCGTTCAGCCATCCCTATGGGGAACATTCATTGGTAAGAATAGGGTTTTGGGATAACACGCAGACAATAAGGTCTGATGTTAACACAGGCTTAGGAGATCTCATACCTTTTGTTCAATGAGATAATATCAGTCAGTTAACATGACCTTTATAAATTATTTATGTGCTTTGTGCTTTTTTAAATGATGTAAATGGTTCAAAATTCACAAAAAAGTTACGTTAGCCGATTAAAATTATTATTAGGTTTGGACCTATCCCATTCAGGTGTGTTTTCCAGCTTGGACCTATCCCATTCAGGTGTGTTTTCCAGTTTGGACCTATCCCATTCAGGTGTGTTTTCCGGCTTGGACCTATCCCATTCAGGTGTGTTTTCCAGTTTGGACCTATCCCATTCAGGTGTGTTTTCCAGCTTGGACCTATCCCATTCAGGTGTGTTTTCCAGTTTGGACCTATCCCATTCAGGTGTGTTTTCCAGCTTGGACCTATCCCATTCAGGTGTGTTTTCCAGTTTGGACCTATCCCATTCAGGTGTGTTTTCCGGCTTGGACCTATCCCATTCAGGTGTGTTTTCCGGCTTGGACCTATCCCATTCAGGTGTGTTTTCCGGTTTGGACCTATCCCATTCAGGTGTGTTTTCCGGCTTGGACCTATCCCATTCAGGTGTGTGTTTTCCTTATTCTAGAGAAAAGGATTGTGTCTCCATAGCTTTACTCAACCCAAACATCAGGGCCAGAAGGTAATTATCTCCGAATAATCACACAGTAATACTGTGCCACTCTGTTCTTATGGGAAGTCACACTCTGTTGCTGTCTGGAATGGTAAATCTATGGATGCACTTTGGTATGGAAGGGTATTTGTTTAACACAGACTCAGGAGAATCAGCAGCACAGCACACCGATCAAGTGTTCCATTCATGAGGTAAATGACCCTCCTGCTGTCAGACAAGGTGTGAACACCTTCATATTCATCTACACGTACACAGGAACTCTATACAAATCCTCCCTCTGAGGGAACGGATAAGCCATAAAATACAAGGTCATTAGAAATCCAGGTGAACAACAGTATGGTTTCTCAGCATAGGGTAAATTAGCAATAGGACAACACTGCTCTCTAGTGGTTAGGATATGAATAGATCAGCATGTTGAGTTCCATCTTTTTCATTGACTCCACATTTTAAAGTTGGATTTGGGTCTGTCATTTTACCAAAAAATGGGGCATGTATTTTTATTTGTTTCTTTGGACAGATATACATAACAAATTATGTCATACAGACCAAGCAGGCATATAAGAAGTTGATGTATCTGACTTTGAAATAAGTTATACAGGACCACAAGGAGATTAAATAGTAAGGATAGAAATGCTGTGTTTGGCATTATGTGTGTACTTTGGTTCAACTGATCTTGAAATAGCAAGATAGGCCAACACAGCACAAGATCTCACATACAAAGGTCTCACAGACAAAGGTCTCACAGACAAAGCTTTCACAGACAAAGCCCTCACACACAAAGCTCTCAAAGACAAAGGTCTCACAGACAAAGCTTTCACAGACAAAGCCCTCACACACAAAGCTCTCACACATATCATAATAACATTTGCTTTACTCCACAATTATTTTCAATCGGACAAGAACACATAAAAAAAGATACAACTCCTAAAGGCATTAAGATATTACACTCACATTAAATTTGTATTACATACAGTATTACAAATAGCTGAAGTAAAATCAACCCTTACAATATACTAACATGATCAAGTTTAAAGGTGAAATCTGCAGTTCAAGCAAAATAAAGCGGTCACCCCGCCACCCCTGAGAAATGCAACCACTCTCAAATTCATAGACAGAGCTCTGGATGCAAGGACTGACCATCCATATCAAAATGATAGTTTTAACCATTTGACCAGTGTTTTTTTTACATTTACATTATTTATAAACATTGCAGTAAAACAAGCTTATATTTCAGGTTCTGATGGAAACCCTGAAGAAGGCAAAGTGATGCCGAAACGTTGGTGGTTTCTTACCCAATAAATTACTATTTATTTGTTTTTATAGCTTACAGTTTATTCACCGTTAGTCAGCACCTCTAAACTAAATCATTTTCTCTGGGTGTGCGCCAGCTCATGCTTTTTATTAGGTTCTGATGGAGTAACACAGTTGAACTAAGGTCCTCTGTTGCTCAATTGGTAGAGCATGGCGCTTGTAACGCCAGGGTAGTGGGTTCGATCCCCGGGACCAACCCATACGTAAAAATGTATGCACACATGACTGTAAGTCGCTTTGGATAAAAGCGTCTGCTAAATGGCATATTATTATTATTATTATATTCTTTGAGAATCAATGGGTACAGATATAGGATCTTCATTTGATCACTCTTTTGTGGCTGAGAATGTTCCTTCACAGCAGGAAATGCCAATGTGTAGTCTATTGAAGGTTTAGAAAGGCTTCTAACGTTTGTAATTTCCACTTTAAAATGTCAGACTTGATTTGCCCTAACGAAAAATTTATCAACCCATACAAAAAATGTTCATCCATTATAATCCACATAGTAATTCACATTTACTGTTATTTTCCTGCTGTAGCAAACTGGCTCAAATTAAGATCCTACATCTGTATCTATCATTAATGTCACTCAAAAACAGTGTTGTTTCTGTTTGTTTGTGTTCATAAATACAATTTAACCAGACAACCTTTCCTCCAAAGTAGGGCTATCATCCCTCTCTTTTCCAACAGATGGAGGGTAGTTTTCCAGCCCTAGCTAGGTAGAGAAGGGGCTGAGTGAAGCTCCCCAAAACAGTAAACATCAAAGTGATAGGAACCACGACGCACAACGCTGTCACTGAACCATTAGGGAGACAACGAACCAGGACACCTCCGACGATGGAAGGAGTGTAATTCACCAGCAGAGTCAGCAGAATGACCTGAACGGTACGGGACGCTCTTCTCTTCATCAGGTTCCCTCCCTCTTCTTTCTCCCCCTGTCTCTCCTTCCCTCCATCCCCCGGACCGGACCTGCCCAGCACCCTCAGGATGGAAACACAGCAGAAGAAGTCGATGGCCAGAGTGATTGAGAAAACGCCGGCGTTGACTATCACGCCGTTTATTGAGCCAATCACAACACAAAAGACGAGAGACAGCAGCCAAGCCAGAGTCGCACACATCACCCTGTACCTCAGAGGCCTGTACTTCAGGAAGAGCAGTGGGTGGACCACCGCCAGGTAGCGCTCCACACAGATAAAGCACTGGAGCAGAGGGCGGCCGGCGCTGACCAAGCCGAACGTGTAGCTGCTGAATTGGAAGATGGTCTGGCTTTTGATGAAGAGGATGTTGAAGACGGTCAGTGGTGAAATAAGGCAGTAGAGGAGCTCCATGACGGACAGGTTGAGGGCGAAGATCTCCTTGGTGACCTGGACCTGAGGGCCGCCTGCGACCAGCCACAGGTACCAGCTGTTAGTGACCAGACCCAGGAAGCAGTTGAACACCTCCACTCCCAGGTAGAACGGCAAACCGGTGGGCCACTCCCAACAGTCGTACCACTGAGACATGGTACTGTGGTTCATAATGCCGGGATGGTAAGAGTTGACGTCTGGAGGGTCCATCGATGCACCTTCTAGTTTCACTATGTCTCAGGTGAGTTAGACGATCTGGATAGCTGCAGTAAGTCCTTATCTGGGAAGAACATCCATCTACAGCAGAGCACTGTCTAGATGTGAAGAGTGGTGCTCTGAGAGTACACTATTGTACACACTACAGACCAAGGCAGACCATGCCACAGACAGTCATTAGACACATTTGACTAGATGGTATTTTCAATGAGGCACACCTGTAGATTCAAATAGGCATTGTAAACATCAGATGTGTCTAAGTTTACCTAGTGTTTTTTCCCCCAAGTGCTTTTGGCATGGTGGGGACAGTCTGGGTTTGAATATTCTGTAATGGTGATCCTCTTAGCCAAATCAAATGCACAGCTGCCACCAAAGAGAAAAAGGCAGTAGCTGATATTATAAAACATGGATATTGGTTTAGAGAACAGTGGTTATACCTGTCTGTGTCACGTCCAAAACATAAATTTCCTCGCCATGTCCCAATACTTTGCGATAACTTCATGGCTCTTGATTGAAATAGATTGAATGAGTAAAAGCCAGAAAAACCACTGAAGGAGAGAGTATGTTTTGATCATAAAATCAGCCTTTGTTATGTGAATGTTCAAGTAATAAACACAACAACTACACTTTCATTTTGAATAAAATCCCTCCAAAAAACACATTCACAAATAATATTTGATCAATTTATTCGTGTTTTAACCTGCATATGTAGTAATTTAATTTGTTCGATACATTATCTACTACACTGAACACAAATATAAACTCAACATGTAAAGTGTTGGTCCCATGTTTCATGAGCTGAAATAAAATATCCCAGAAATCTTCCATATGCACAAAAAGCTTATTTCTCTCTAATTGTGTGCACACATTTGTTTACATCCCTGTTAGTGAGCATTTCTCATTTTCAAAGATAATCCATCCACCTGACAGGTGTGGCATATCAAGAAGCTGATTAAACAACATGATTTTTACACAGGTGCACCTTGTGCTGGGGGCAATAAAAGGCCACTCTGAAATGTTTGGTCACACAACACAATGCCACAGATGTTTTGTAGTAGCATGCAATTGGCATGCTGACTGCAGGAAAGTCCACCAGAGCTGTTGCCAGATAATTTAATGTTCATTTCTCTATGTCGTTTTACAGAATCTGGCAGTATGTCCAACCGGCCTCATAACCAGCCACCCGGACAGCTGATGAAACTGTGGGTTTGCACAACTGAAGAATTTCTGCACAAACTGTCAGAAACCGTCTCAGGGAAGCTCATCTGCGTGCTCGTCGTCCTCACCAGGGTCTTGACCTGACTGCAGTTCGGCGTCGTAACTGACTTCAGTGGGCAAATGCTCACCTTTGATGGCCACTGGCACGCTGGAGAAGTGTGCTCTTCACGGATGAATCCGGGTTTCAACTGTACCAGGCAGATGGCAGACATTGTGTGGTTGAGTGGTTTGCTGATGTTAACATTGTGAACAGAGTGCCCCATGGTGGCGGTGGGGTTATGGTATGGGCAGGCATAAGCTACGGACAACAAACACAATTGCATTTTATTGATGACAATTTCAATGTACAGAGATACCGTGACGAGATCCTGAGGCCCATTGTCGTACCATTCATCCGCCGCCATCACCTCATGTTTCAGCATGATAATGCACGGCCCCATGTCGCAAGGATCTGTACACAATTCCTGGAAGCTGAAAATGTCCCAGTTCTTCCATGGCCTGCATACTCACCAGACATGTCACCCATTCAGCATGTTTGGGATGCTCTGGGTCGACGTGTACGTGTGTTCCAGTTCCCGCCAATATCCAGCAACGTCGCACAGCCATTGAAGAGGAGTGGGACAACATTCCACAGGCCACAATCAGGAGATGTGTCGCGCTGCATGAGGCAAATGGTGGTCACACCAGATACTGACCGGGTTTCTGATCCACGCCCCTACTTTTTTTTTTAAAGGTATCTGTGACCAACAGAAGCACATCTATATTCCCAGTCATGTCAAATCCATAGATTAGGGCCCTTATGAATTTATTTCAATTGACTGATTTCCTTATATGAACTGTAACTCAGTAAAATCTTAGAAATGGTTGCATGTTGAGATTATATTTTTGTTCAGTGCATTTACAAAGCAAACAAGTACTTTACTCAAACATTTTAACCCGAGCCATACAGAATATTTATATATTCTAAATATATGGCTCTTATATTAACCATTCATTCACTCTAACACACGTTTTTCTCTACAGGCGCTAAGATATCTGATTGACTTGTTTGACCAAAAATAAGGACTAACTCACAGTGCAGTGTCAAGAAGGCTGAATATCAAAATCAAATTAAAATCATGCAGTGAAATGCCCCGATCATTAATATGAATCACTTTATGATTATCTAATCTCCACTTCTATGATTTATTTCTAACTCTTCCCGCAGCATGCTTTTATCATGGTGAGGCATTCACATTTCCTCTCAAAATTAGTTAATAACTGAAAAAGGAATACGCATGTATTCAATTTATAAAGTGGTAACAAAATCTATATATGAGCAGCATATAAAGTGACTTGTTCGCCCTTCATTTATGTTAAAGCACACCTCAACACACTCAGTAGCAGCCTTCTAAAACCATTTGACTAAGGATACCAAAACAAAGAGAAAAACAGCTTCTATCTCAAGGCCATCAGACTGTTAAACAGCCATCACTAGCACATTGGCGCTGCTGCCTACATACAGACTTGAAAATCACTGGCCACTTTAATAAATAGAACATTAGTCACTTTAATAATGCCACTTTAATAATGTTTACATATCTTGCATTACCCATCTCATATGTATATACTGTATTCTATACTATCTATTGCATCTTAGCCTATGCCGCTCTGACAATGACATTGCTCATCCATATATTTATATATTCTTATTCCATTCCTTTACTTAGATTTGTGTGTATTAGATATTTGTTGTGGAACTGTTAGATATTACTTGCTAGATATTACTGCACTGTCGGAACTAGAAGCACAAGCATTTCAATACACTCGCAATAACATCTGCTAACCATGTGGAGGTGACCAATACATTTGATTTGATTTGTTTTGTTTTGATTTTGAATTCACAAACAAAACACTCCTCCTGATCCCTTACCATCGTAATTTCCTACTTGCTGCTATGGCAACATCTGACATGTGACTGCAGACAGCCTGCATAAGCAAATCACCAACAGCCGCAACCAACGAATCATGTGTCTCCCAGTACTGTAGGTGTCAGGTGAAGGAATTTAGGCATTGGCTGTGTCTCAAATGGTACCCTATTCCCTATAGAGGCTCTGGTGAAAAGTAGTGCACTAATATAGGGGTACAGGGTGTCATAAAATAAATAAAATAAAAACATTGTTGTCAAACACTCGCAGTGACTGAAACACGTCAATGTAACCAGTCCCATTCTATTGGTGGATGATTGACAGAACACAGAGAAGTTACAGATCAGGGTTGGGGTCAATTCCTTTTCAATTCAGTCAATTCAGGAAGTAAACAGAAATTCAAATTCAAATGTACCTCAATGCTTCTCTATGAGAGGAATGTGGAATTGGAATTTCAGTTGACTTTCAGAATTAAATGAACAGAAATGGAATTGGCCCCAACCTTGTTGCAGAGTTTCGAAAGCCTCCCCCTATCGTCACGGCAACACCAATCAGTGGTACTGCATCTGTACGGACCGGCCAATGAGGAGGAAGAGGAGTCCGGCCAGCTGGCAGAAGGAGATGCCGACGGGGGCGAAGAAGAAGGACAGGCCGTAGTGGATGGTGAGGTCGAAGGTGGGACACACAGAGGAGCGCTGGTGGGACAAATAGACCTGCACCACATACATCCCCTCCACCCACAGCACATACATCCCCACCACACCCAGCAGGAACAGAGCTGAGGGGATGGAGGGGGAGAGAGAGATAGGCAAGGGTGAAAAGGTGTGTGTGAGAGAGAGAGAGATGATGGGAGAGAGAATGGTGGGCGGAGAGGTGGAGATAGAGAGAAAAAAACAGAGGGAGAGAGAGAGAGAGAGAGAGAGAGAGGAACAGAGTGAGAGAGAGAGAGAGATGACGGGAGAGAGTTAGAGAGAGACTCACTTTTTCTTTCTTTAAATGATACATTCTCATTTCACCTTGCCCACGATACAAAACAACACATTTTAGTCATTTAGCAGACGCTCTTATCCAGAGCGACTTACAGTTAGTGCATACATTTTTATTTTACATACCCCCTGTGGGAATCGAACCCACAACCCTGGCGTTGCAAACGCCATGCTCTATCAACTGAGCTACATCCCTGCCCTCCCCTAACCTGGACGACACTGCGCGCCGCCCCATGGGTCTCCCAGTCGCTCTGGATAAGAGCTACGGCAGAGCCTGGATTTGAACCAGGATCTCTAGTGGCACAGCTAGCACTGCGATGCAGTGCCTTAGACCACTGCGCCACTCGGGAGTACAACACCACACATCACAATAACCAAAACCTGACCACTTCTACAACCGTATATCCATCCCATCTTCCCCAGCTGTACAGACACACCATATCTCCTGAAACATCTCCACACTTTTTATCATTTTATAGAACTCAAATTCCACGCTAAGGCGCGCCATTAAATAATAGTAAAGGGTCTGTTATCCCTCCACCTTTGACCCTGTTCCTCCTTGTTAGCCAAACCTTGCCTGAGCAAACAGAAAATTAAACAACACACATTCTCCTTATTTGAATACCTGTACCCCATTAAAAACATCCCAACAGTAAACTCCACCCCCAACCTCTCACACAGACATTCCAACAGATACATTAATGGCGCACACAGAAAACACATTAATCACAGTTCCACTCATGACACAGAAAGGACACCCCTGTCCAACTCCCGGGTCAACCCGTGCCAACCAGCTGTTTGTGGCCAGGGCTCCATGTAGAACCCTCCACTGGAGGTCCCCTGACCTCCTTGGTACTGGGAGTTTGTAGAGCCCCCTCCATCTAAAACATAACATACTCTCTGCCCCACATACCCCCTGCCACTGATGTGCCTTCACTCCTGTTAGGCTCCTAATGTTCCTTAATGCAGAGGTTGTAGAGGGCTTTACCTCCCACCCCCTCAAGGGTTAAAACCTAACAAGTTCTCCAGACCCCCTTGCCAGTCCCCAGTCTCTGCCGTCAGCTGCAGTGGCGGAAACATTGGTGGCCCCTCCCTATTTGGCCGCTCAAACACCCCCCTTTACCGGCTCAGACAGTGCCTCCTGGACTTCCCCGAGGAATCTCTCCAGCAGCCTAAGAGATGTTAGTCCTGTTTGTTGTGCCAGGACTTCCGGGGTTTTCCACCCCTCCTCTCCCAGCAGTCGCAGGTCACCCAGCCTTAGTAAACCCGCTGCCATCAGTCGCCTCTGCAGGGTGGCCGACTGAACTTATCTCAAAAGGATGGCTGGGTTGTTGAAGATAGGCTCCTCCCACACCCACAGCCCAGGCTCCACACCCCCTTCTCGTGTGGGCCTTAGCAGCTGCCAGGCCCTCAGCATCACAGAGTAAAAATCAGAGAGACCTGCTGTACTCAGCCTCTCCAGCCTCATGAGGAACAGCTGTCGGTCCAACCCTAATCTGCCAGCTCTCCTCAGCAGTGTGCATGCTGCTTCCCTCCAGCCGACATCAGTATGGTACAGCAGTGTCTGAGCCGCCTTTAGTCGGAATGCAGCCACCCTGCTCTCCAGTTCCACCAGGCCCTTTCCTCCTTTGTTTATGGACATATACAACACTGCCGCCCTCAGACAGTAATGGCCCGACCAGAAAAAATCCACCAGCTTGCGTTGCAGTTCTGCGAGCAGACCGGCAGGGGGGTTGAGGACAGCCTTTTATGCCACAGGGAAGATACCACCAGGTTGTTGATTATCAGCACCCTCCCTCTATATGACACTTGGGACAGGAGCCACCTCCACCTGGCCAGTCTTGACACCACTGCCTGTGACAGAGCTTTGCTCTTGCCCCAGTTCACTTTAGCTGACGAAGTTCCCTCGTACACCTTCAGACGAGTCTCTAGTGCCTGCATATCCTGACCATCCCTGACCATCACAGAAATGTAATCTGCATACGCTTACACTGCTATGCCTGTCAACACACCCATGCCTGTCCAGCACACTCCTTGCAGTCTCCTGCATAGCAGGCCCAAAAAAGGCTCAATGGCTAGTGCATATAACTGCCCCGATAGAGGGCATCCTTGTTTAATGCCCCGCCTCACCCAGACTGGCCTACTGAGCCCCCCACCCACCTTGACCATACATGACGCCCCAGCATACAACATCTTCACACAGGCCAAAAACCTTTCCCCAAACCCAAACACAGACATCACATTAAACAGATACTCATGGTCCACTCTGTCAAAAGCTTTCTCTTGATCTAGAGAGACCAGTCCAAAGTTCACATTAGAACCTCTCGACAAGTCCAAGATGTCCCTGATTAAGAACAAGTTGTCCGTGATTGAGCGTCCCGGGTACACAATATGTCTAGTCCTTGTGTACTATAGAGTCCAGATGGGACTTCAGTCTGTTAGCGAGGACCTTGGCAAATATATTGTAGTCCGCACAGAGCAATGCCGCAGGCCTCCAGTTCTTAAGTTCACACAAGTCCCCTTTTTTGGGCAGGAGAGTCAGAGCCGTCAGAGCTCATCGGCAACTCTCCTACCCCGATGCACTCACACAACACGCAAAAGAAGTCCAGTCCAATTATTCCCCAGAATTTTTATAAAACTCCACTGGGAGTCCATCGACCCCAGTGCACGGCCGGGGGACATCTGGGTTTGCCAGTTCATGGGACAACAGGGGAATGTCCATTTCATCCCTCTGTGCCAGAGAGAGCTTAGGGAGTTCTGCAAACAAAACCTGAGCACACATAGGATCACACAGTTCTGCCCTATACAACTCAGCATAAAACTCCGCTCCCGCATCTCCCCACCACAGAGGTCACCCGCCCATCCGACAGCCGTAGACAATGCATACACTTGGCTTCACCGCTCTGTCTTTCCAAACCAAACCAAAGAAGAAGGAGCTGGGAGCATCCATCTCCTTGAGCATGGAGAACCTAGCTCTTAGTGCTCCATTTGCTTTAACCTGGAAAAAATTGCCCAGGTCCCAACGTAATTCAGCTAAATTAGCCTGGAGGCCTACATTGCCTTGCCCCACCAGCTCTACCTCCAATTCACTGATACTACGCTTAAGTTCCCCCAATACTCTCCTAGCCTCTGATGATGAGAGAGCTGTATACTGTTGACAGAAAAGCCTAATTTTGAGTTTTCCCACATCCCACCACTGATTCAGAGACTCATACTCCTCTCTTCGCTGTCCCCACCTTTCCCAAAAGCCTAATTTTGAGTTTTCCCACATCCCACCACTGATTCAGAGACTCATACTCCTCTCTTCGCTGTCCCCACCTTTCCCAAAAAGTCTGGAAACAGAGCAAAAGGTGGCATCTTGTAAGAGCTTTACATTCAACTTCCAATAGGATGCCTTCCGAGGCCCTGGTGAAATAGACAGCCGAGCTATGGTTATGTGGTGATCAGAGAAACCCACCGGGAGAATGATAGTGCCCAACAGCCTATTGCTCTGATTCCTAGACATGTAAAACCGATTGAGTCGGGCTGCACTCAACCTAGCCCCAAAGAACTTCACTCATGTATACTGTCTTGTGTTGGGATGTCTAGTTCTCCAAACTTCCACTAGGTCAAACTGATTAATGATGTCCCTTAACACCCCCACGGAGCCTGAATGAGGCTCCTCCCCATTTCTGTCTTTCGTAAAATCCATCATACAGTTCCAGTCCCCGCCGACCACCAGCGTCTCCTCGGGCGCTACCTGTGAGAGTTCCTGTCTAAGACACCCAAACAGATGCCCCCTCTCTCCCCCTGTGTTAGGCGCATACATATTTATAAGGACAAAACCACTGTTCTTAATTTCTGCTTTTACTACAAGCAGTCTACCCCTACACACCTCCTTTGAGGAGCACAATTTTACGGCCAGACAGTGCAAAAAGGACTGCCACCCCTGCACTAGCATTTGTTCCATGGCTCAGCACACTTGCCCCTTTCCACCAGAGCCCCCAAACGACTTCATTCACCACATCACTATGCGTCTCCTGCAGAAACAACACCTGTACTTTTTTTTGTTTTACATATTCACCCAACAGACTCCTCTTTCCTGCATCTCTGGTGGCATTTATATTAAGCGAGCCTACCCGAAGAGTCTCCATAAGAAGTGGGAGAAAAGCAAGCAAAGAAAGAGACCAATAGCAAAGCTCAAATAGCACCAGTGACTGAAAAAACGATTCATCTAAACACCATCTGAAGGTAGACCTTACGTACGGTTGTGACCCATGCCCCTCATTTTCATAGCGTGTTGTACTGATCTTACAAACTTCCCCGGATCACAAAAAAAGCTTCAAGATAAACCTTTTTCCCTTTAGTCTCATTCAGGAAACTTGACAATTCCCTCACCGTGTACTTTGACCCCTCTCCCTGACTGGCTGTCAGCTCTGGACCCATTGAGGAGGAGTCTGAAAAGAAAGCCTCCTCATCTTCCTCTTCCTCAGACTCACCTTCCTCCTCCTCATCTCCATCTCCCATCCTGACCACCTGCCCTTTCTCTCTAGTCGGGGCCTCCCCCCCAGCACCAGGAAAAGGTTCCTTGGTGCCTTTCATCACACCAGCCTCTCCCCTCCCACCTCCTTTCTTCTCACCCTTTTTCCTCTTCAGCTTCCCCACTCTACTCCTCATCCACTAGCATAACCTGACTACCATCCATGACATGACTAGACCCAGTCTCAGCTACACCACCATCCATGACATGACTAGACCCAGTCTCAGCTACACCACCATCCATAACATGACTAGACCCAGTCTCACCTACACCACCATCTATAGCATGACTAGGCCCAGCCTCTGCTCCCTGCGTCTCATGGCCCCCTGCACGTTGACCTCGATTTCTCCCACTGGCGCTTGTACCCTCACCTTGTCTACGGCCTTTATGTGGGCACGTCAAAGCTCTTATGCCCCAAATTCACTCAAAGCACCGTAGACTATCTGTGCTGACAAACCCTGCGTAGGGCCCATTCCCATGCCTCACTTTAAAATGCACATTTAACTGTTGCTCATTGTTGTTCAGAAACATGAACACTTGCTTTCCGGAACAAAACAACATGCTTAACGGCATCTGCCTGTACACGGAACCACTAGCAAACAACTCAGCTCTTTCCGGATTTGATCATCCATAATAAACGGAGGCAGATTTGCAACTACCACCCGAGTCGAAGGAGTCGAAAGAGGAAAAATCGGCACCAACACATTCCTTACAAATATTCCCCTAGCAATGAGCCTACTCACCTAATTTGCTTTTTTCATGAACACAACCACAACTTTGTTCATTGTGGATGCGGAATGTATAAATTCAGCTCCTACCTGTTCGCCAATCGCGAGCAGAACCTCCTCCACCTTAATTCCATTCTCAGGAACAGCTGAATCCATGCCGTAACGACAGCGTCTCCTCCGCGCTAGGCTGTGAAGCCATCACGCACACCACACCATTCAAACCCCAGGAAACTACAAACTCTGTCCTCTTCCTCCCTAACTTTTAAAAAGAAAACAGTGGGTATCGCTAAACTAACAGTCCATTAACCCTCCACCATAGAAAATAAAAATTTAAAGAATCAAGAAAATAGGTAAGGACAGAGCCCTCCACACGGACTCTCAACTACAAAATACTCACAGCATGCACTGAGAGAGAGAGAGATGATGGGAGAGAGAGAGAGAGAGAGAGAGAGAGAGAGAGAGAGAGAGAGAGGGAGAGAGAGAGAGATGATGGGAGAGAGAGAGAGAGATGATGGGAGAGAGAGAGATGATGGGGAGAGAGAGAGATGATGGGGAGAGAGAGAGAGCGAGAGAGCGAGAGAGAGAGAGAGAGAGAGAGAGAGAGAGAGAGAGACAGACAGAGAGAGAGAGAGAGCGAGAGAGGCCGACTTTAATTTGAATACACAAACACAAGCACATGTGGACACTCACAATCTCATAGTAGGCTACATACAGTGCCTTCGGAAAGTATTTAGACCCCTTGACTTTTTTCACATTTTGTTACGTTACAGCCTTATTCTAAAATTGATTAAATAAATACAATTCCTCAGCAATCTACACACAATACCCCATAATGACGAAGCGAAAACAAGTTTTTTGAAATGTTTGCAAATGTATTAAAAATAAAAAACAGAAATACCTTATGTACATAAGTATTCAGACCCTTTGCTATGAGACTCGAAATTGAGCTCAGGTGCATCCTGTTTCCATTGATAATCCTTGAGATGTTTCTACAACTTGATTAGAATCCACCTGTGGTAAATGCAATTGATTGGACATGATTTGGAAAGGCACATACCTGTCTATATAAGGTCCCACAGTTAACAGTGCATGTCAGAGCAAAAACCAAGCCATGAGGTCGAAGGAATTGTCCATAGAGCTCCGAGACAGGATTGTGTAGAGACACAGATCTGGGGAACGGTGCCAAAAAAATTCTGCAGCATTGAAGGTCCCCAAGAACACAGTGGCCTTCATCATTCTTAAATGGAAGAAGTTTGGAACCACCAAGACTCTTCCTAGAGCTGGCTGCCCGGCCAAACTGAGCAATCAGGGGAGAAGGGCAACGACCCTAAGCACACAGCCAAGGCAACGCTTCGGGACAAGTTTCTGAATGTCCTTGAGTGGCCCAGCCAGAGCCTGGACTTGAACCCAATCGAACATCTCTGGGGAGACCTGAAAATAGCTGTGCAACAACGATCCCCATCCAACCTGAGAGAGCTTGAGAGGATCTGCAGAGAAGAATGGGAGAAACTCCCCAAATACAGGTGTGCCAAGCTTGTAGCGTCATACCCAAGTAGACTCGAGGCTGTAATCGCTGCCAAAGGTGCTTCAACAAAGTACTGTTTTTCATGGACGACTAGAATTAAATCTGAGGCCGGTAACATCAATAGTGAGGACAAACCCAGCGAGCCTCTCTCCTTCCACACTGAGTCCAAACCTACAGTCAGTGGGTCCTGATTGTGACAGTGGAGCCCAGTTTGCTAAGCAGGATCCAGAGATGGCATCAGTGAAGCTGGAAGACTGCAGTCAAACACTGAAGCTGAATGTCAACATTAAAGATGAAGAAGAGGAGGAGAAGACGGGGAAATCTGTTTCTCATGGTAAGAGCAGGTTCTATCTAACTAAGTTTGTTGTTCGTTCCAACTTCCCACTGTGCATGAAAAGTTGCAGTAGAACTGTTTCTTGATGAACTGTTTCAATAAGATGGTATGTTATTCCATGCTACTCAGACTTGCATGGTTTGACACCAATTTTGTCAGCATTTGTTTTATTCACTGGGCTATCTGGAGTGATCAGAGAGTAGACTAAAGAAGTGAAGTAGACAAACTGCCAGTGTTTTAAAGTTCTAGGAAATGAGTCTGTGTAGTGTCTAACCCCTGTTATAGTGAGTGGAGGTTGTGGCTCAGTTGGTTGAGCATGGAGCTTGCAACGCCAGGGTTGTGGGTTCGTTTCCCACGGGGGGCCAGTATGAAAATGTATGCACTCACTAACTGTAAGTCGCTCTGGATAAGAGCGTCTGCTAAATGACTAAAATGTAAATGTCAATGTACTGAGTAATGGGTCTGAATACTTATGTAAATGTAATATATCCATTTTTTATTTTGAATAAATTAACAAACATTTCTGAAAACCTGTTTTTGCTTTGTCATTTTGGGGTATTGTGTGTAGATTGATGAGGGGAAAAAACTATTTAATCTATTTTAGAATAAGGCTGTAACCTAACAAAATGTGGAAAAAGTCCAGGGGTCTGAATACTTTCTGAATGCACTGTATATGCAATGACATATAATACACACACACACACAGAGAGAAAAGCACTTATTGATTGCAGAGTCATATGCAGTGGCATTGTGAGTCTGTTGAGACACTGGAAAGGGGAAGTGGTAGGCGTGCGTGCAGACTTTGGCGTGTGGCTGATTGGCTAGTGAGAGACAAACAAACACATTGTTACATACATTAAATCATATAATATTATACTACTAATATGACGGCAACAACAAAACTATACCCACTGGGCACAGATGTCAGTTCAACGTCTAGTTTTGATTTACATTTTGTTGAGCTGTCAACTAACATGAATTAAACGTCAAATCAACCAAAAATGCCACCATGTCATTGGATATCCGTTAAAAGTTAGGTGAAAAAAATTATGAAATTCCCTTACCTTTTGCAAATCCAATCAGTTTTCCACTTTGCTTCAATGTAATTTTTGTTGAAATGACGTGGAAACAACATTGATTCAACTATCCTCTCCTCATCAAGGGCCCTTATATTACAAAGCATGTACTAGTAGGATCTATACAGAGAACAAGCTGGCATAGTTTTACCGTTCTATCAAATGCATTACATTTGATAATTGCATGAAATGTCATCTAACTTGTACTCAAACACTCTATTTTTTCTGTTTCGTCTCTCTTTCTCCTCTCGCCCGCTCTCCTCTTCCTTGTGGAATTCAGCAGACTCTCTCCAGGTCGTTCCCTGAGCTTGAGGGTGTTTGTGACAATGACTGTCAACACGTCTCATCAGATGACAACGGAACTGAATAACAGCACATGCAGCCTTTCCACAGAGTCACATGACCCGGGAATAATATCACATGATAGGGGTCTCGTAGCACTTCAAGGCATCAAGAAGTCACATTCGATAAACGAGCGGTGCTCATGTCTCTGCCCTAACAATTGGAGCCGTTGTCCCCAGTGGTGTAAAGTACTTAAGTAAAAATACTTGAAAGTACTACATAAGTAGTTTTTTGGGGGTATCTGTACTTTACTTTACTATTTATATTTTTGACAACTTTTACTTCACTACATCCCTAAAGAAAAAAATGTAGATTTTACTCCATACATTTTCCCTGACACCCAAAAGCACTCGTTACATTTTGAATGCTTAGCAGGACAGGAAAATGGTCCAACTCACCCATTTATCAAGAGAACATCCCTGGTCATCCCTTCTGCCTCTGTTCTGGAGGACTCACTGAACACAAAAGCTTCGTTTGTAAATTATGTCTGCTGTCACGGATTCTGCCGAGGCTGCCCCTCCTCCTTGCTCGGGCAGGTTTCGGCGTTCGTCGTCACCGGAGTACTAGCTGCTGCCGATCTATGTTCTATGTTTCTATGTTCTACCTGTTGTGTCAGATTGTTTCACACCTGTTGCCCATCTTGTGATTACTCCGCCCCTATTTAACCCTGTGGCTCCCATTGTGTTCTGTGCGTGTTTGTTGCTTGTACTCGTATGTCATTGGTGAGCGGATGTATTCCTCCCTGCGTGGAGGCTTCTTGTTTCTTTACGAGCTTTAGTAAAGTTACGTTTTTCCCTTGAGTTCTGTGTCCTGCGCCTGACTTCAGTCTACCGCATACACCGACATCGTGACAGAAACACGCACCACAATGGAGTCAGCAGGAACGACTGGATCTACCGAGACGATGGAGGAACGAGTCCAACGTCAAGGGACGATCCTCCAGAATCTCGGTGAGACGATGGAACGAGTTTTCCAGATGATGGAGCGATTGGCGAGAGGTGGTATCCCTTCACCATGTTCCACCACACCACCACCTGCTACACTGGCTACCACTTCGCCACCTGGGTCCAGTGGGATTCGGCTCTCGCTCCCAAGGGCATATGACGGTACACCTTCCGGGTGCCAGGGATTTCTCCTCCAGGTAGAGCTCTACCTGGCCACCATTCACCCGGCGCCCTCGGGATACGAGAGCGTGTCCGCCCTCATCTCCTGTCTATCGGGGAAGGCGCTTGAGTGGGCTAACTGGTGGAAATGTCCATCCGGTTGGATAACCTGTTGGCAGCCCACGGACGTTCTGATGGGGGCCTGTCCATTTCATCTTCCAGCACCTCCGAGCCTACACCTATGGAGCTAGGGGGTGCTGCAGGTAGGGAGACTGGGAGAGAGACTGTCCCCTTCACCAAGTGTGGCCGCAGAGGACACACTGCTGGTCGGTGCAGGGGAGATTTCTCAGGAGGTCGAGGCAGCAGGCAGAGCACTGGTCGACCGTCTCAGGTGAGTAGGCACCCGACTCACCCAGAGTTCCCTGTTGCTAATATGTGTATCGACATTATGTTTCCAGAATTTGCTCCTCATTCCCAGCATAAGGCGCTAGTAGATTCAGGCGCGGCTGGGAATTTTATTGATCGCCAGTATACACGTAGCCTAGGGATTCCCACAGTGTCTGTTGATAAACCTTACCCTGTTCACGCCTTAGATAGTCGCCCGTTAGGGTCAGGCATAATCAGGGAGGTCACCGCTCCTCTGCTGATGATGACGCAGGGGGGTCATGAGGAGAGGATTAGCCTCTATCTGATTGATTCTCCTGCGCATCCTGTGGTGTTGGGACTTCCCTGGTTAGCCATTCATGACCCCACTATTTCATGGCAACAGAGGGCTCTCAAGGGATGGTCCAGTCAGTGTTCAGGGAGGTGTTTAGGAGTTTCCTTGGGGGCAACTTCGGTGGAAAGTCCAAACCAGGTTTCCACCATGCACATTCCTGCAGAGTATGCCGATTTGGCTATCGTCTTCAGCAAAAAGAGGGCGACTAAATTACCACCCCATCGTCCAGGGGATTGTGCGATAAATCTCCAGGTAGGAGCTGCACTTCCCCGGAGTCACGTGTATCCTTTGTCTCAGGAGGAGAAGGCGGCTATGGAGACATATGTCACCGAATCTCTGAGGCAGGGATACATTCGGCCATCCACTTCACCCGTTTCCTCAAGTTTCTTTTTTGTGAAGAAGAAAGATGGTGGGTTACGCCCGTGCATTGATTACCGTGGCCTAAATCAGATTACCATCAAGTACAGCTATCCATTACCTCTAACAGCTAGTATGACGGAATCATTGCACGGGGCACGCTTTTTCACAAAATTGGATCTCAGGAGCGCATACAACCTAGTGCGTATCCGTGAGGGAGATGAGTGGAAGACGGCATTTAGCACCACCTCTGGACATTTTGAGTATCTGGTCATGCCATACGGGTTAATGCTCCTTCAGTTTTCCAATCATTTGTGGATGAGATTTTCAGGGACCTGCACGGACAAGGGGTAGTGGTGTATATTGATGACATCCTTATATACTCCGCTACACGTGCCGAGCATGTGTCCCTGGTGCGAAATGTGCTTGGAAGACTGTTGGAGCATGACCTGTATGCTAAGGCAGAGAAATGCCTGTTCTTCCAGGAGTCCATCTCTTTCTTGGGGTACCATATGTCCGCGTCAGGGGTGAGGAAGGAGAGTGACCACCCGTTTTGTTTTCACCCTTTCTTACAGGCCAGGTTCCCAGAACGCTAAGGCAGATGCTCTGTCCCGACTGTATGACTCAGAGGGGAGTTCCGTGGAGCCCACTCCCATACTTCCGGCGTCGTGTCTGGTGGCACTGGTGGTGTGGGAGGTTGACGCAGAGATCGAGCGGGTGTTGCGCAGTGAACCCACTCCTCCCCAGTGTCCAGAGGGTCGTGTGTACGTACCGCTTGATGTCCGCGATCACCCTCCTCTGGTCATCCTGGTATCGGTCGGACAGTGCACTGTCTTAGTGAGAAGTACTGGTGGCCCACCTTAGCTAAGGACGTGAGGGTTTATGTTTCCTCCTGCTCGGTGTGCGCCCAGTGTAAGGCTCCTAGACACCTGCCCAGAGGGAAATTGCAACCTCTATCCGTTCCACAACGACCATGGTCCCACCTATCGGTGGACTTCGTGACGGATCTTCCCCCCTCACAAGGGAACACCACGATCCTGGTTGTTGTGGATCGGTTTTTTAAGTCCTGCCGCCTCATTCCGCTGCCCGGCCTCCCTACGGCCCTACAAACAGCTGAGGCCCTATTTACACACGTCTTCCTTCACTACGGGGTGCCTGAGGATATAGTGTCTGATCGGGGTTCCCAGTTCACCTCTAGGGTCTGGAGGGCGTTCATGGAACGTCTGGGAGTCTCGGTCAGTCTGACCTCAGGATTTCACTCCGAGAGTAACGGGCAGGTGGAGAGAGTTAACCAGGAGGTGGGTAGGTTTCTGAGGTCGTATTGCCAGGACCAGCGGGGGGAGTGGTCGGTTTACCTCCCCTGGGCAGAGATAGCCCAGAACTCCATCCGCCACTCCTCCACTAACCTTTCTCCGTTCCAATGTGTATTAGGTTATCAGCCGGTCCTGGCACCTTGGCATCAGAGCCAGATCGAGGCACCTGCGGTGGATGAGTGGTTTCGGCGCTCGCAGGAGACCTGGAACGCTGTCCATGTACGTCTGCAGCGGGCCATCAGGCGGCAAAAGGCGAGCGCCGACCGCCACCGCAGTGAGGCCCCGGTGTATGCACCGGGGGACCGGGTCTGGCTCTCGACCCGAAACCTGCCCCTTCGCCTGCCCTGCCGGAAACTGGGTCGGCGGTTTGTGTGGCCATTCAAAGTCCTGAGGAGATTGAACGAGGTATGTTATAGGTTACAACTTCCTACTAATTATCGTATTAACCCCTCGTTCCATGTGTCTCTCCTCAGGCCGGTGGTAGCTGGTCCACTCCAGGAGTCGGAGATACGGGAGGTTTCTCCGCCCCCGCTGGACATCGAGGGGGCACCGGCGTACTCGGTTCGGTCCATATTGGATTCGAGGCGTCAGGTGGGGGGCCTGCAGTATCTCGTGGAGTGGGAGGGGTACGGTCCGGAGGAACGGTGCTGGGTTCCTAGGAGGGATATCCTCGATCCATCCATGTTGAGGGATTACCACCGCAATCATCCCACTCGCCCCGCGCCGCGTCCTCCTGGCCGTCCCCGAGGCCGGTGTCGACGCACGGCTGGAGCCGCGCGTCGGGGGGTACTGTCACGGATTCTGCCGAGGCTGCCCCTCCTCCTTGCTCAGGCAGGTTTCGGCGTTCGTCGTCACCGGAGTACTAGCTGCTGCCGATCTATTTTCTATGTTCTACCTGTTGTGTCAGATTGTTTCACACCTGTTGCCCATCTTGTGATTACTCCGCCCCTATTTAACTCTGTGGCTCCCATTGTGTTCTGTGCGTGTTTGTTGCTTGTACTCGTATGTCATTGGTGAGCGGATTTATTCCTCCCTGCGTGGAGGCTTCTTGTTTCTTTACGAGCTTTAGTAAAGTTACGTTTTTCCCTTGAATTCTGTGTCCTGCGCCTGACTTCAGTCTACCGCATACACCGACATCGTGACATCTGCTTCTTGTAGTGTGCCCCTGGCTATCCGTAAATTGAAAAAACAAGAAAATATGCCGTCAAGTTTGCTTAATATAAGCAATTTGAAATGATTTATACTTGTAATTTTACTTTTGATACTTAAGTATATTTTTGCAATTAAATTTATTTTTGATACTTAAGTATTTTTAAAACCAAATACTTTTAGACTTTTACTCAAGTAGTATTTTACTGGGTGACTTTCACTTTTACTTGAGTCATTTTCTATTAAGGTACAGTGAGGGAAAAAAGTATTTGAACCCCTGCTGATTTTGTACGTTTGCCCACTGACAAAGACATGATCAGTCTATAATTTTAATGGTAGGTTTATTTGAACAGTGAGAGACAGAATAACAACAAAAGAATCCAGAAAAACGCATTTCAAAAATGTTATAAATTGATTTGCATTTTAATGAGGGAAAAAAGTATTTGACCCCTCTGCAAAACATGACTTAGTACTTGGTGGCAAAACCCTTGTTGGCAATCACAGAGGTCAGACGTTTCTTGTAGTTGGCCACCAGGTTTGCACACATCTCAGGAGGGATTTTGTTCCACTCCTCTTTGCAGATCTTCTCCAAGTCATTAAGGTTTCGAGGCTGACGTTTGGCAACTCGAACCTTCAGCTCCCTCCACAGATTTTCTATGGGATTAAGGTCTGGAGACTGGCAAGGCCACTCCAGGACCTTAATGTGCTTCTTCTTGAGCCACTCCTTTGTTGCCTTGGCCGTGTGTTTTGGGTCATTGTCATGCTGGAATACCCATCCACGACCCATTTTCAATGCCCTGGCTGAGGGAAGGAGGTTCTCACCCAAGATTTGACGGTACATGGCCCCGTCCATCGCCCCTTTGATGCGGTGAAGTTGTCCTGCCCCCTTAGCAGCATTCCTCCTCCTCCAAACATGGCGAGTTGAGATGATGGTCTCATCTGACCACAACACTTTCACCCAGTTCTCCTCTGAATCATTCAGATGTTCATTGGCAAACTTCAGACGGCCCTGTATATGTGCTTTCTTGAGCAGGGGGACCTTGCGGGCGCTGCAGGATTTCAGTCCTTCACGGCGTAGTGTGTTACCAATTGTTTTCTTGGTGACTATGGTCCCAGCTGCCTTGAGATCATTGACAAGATCCTCCCATGTAGTTCTGTGCTGATTCCTCACCGTTCTCATGATCATTGCAACTCCACGAGGTGAGATCTTGCATGGAGCCCCAGGCCGAGGAAGATTGACAGGTCTTTTGTGTTTCTTCCATTTGCGAATAATCACACCAACTGTTGTCACCTTCTCACCAAGCTGCTTGGCAATGGTCTTGTAGCCCATTCCAGCCTTGTGTATGTGTACAATCTTGTCCCTGACATCCTTGGAGAGCTCTTTGGTCTTGGCCATGGTGGAGAGTTTGGAATCTGATTGATTGATTGCTTCTGTGGACAGGTGTCTTTTATACAGGTAACAAGCTGAGATAAGGAGCACTCCCTTTAAGAGTGTGCTCCTAATCTCAGCTCGTTACCTGTATAAAAGACACCTGGGAGCCAGAAATCTTTCTGATTGAGAGGGGGTCAAATACTTACAGTAGGGAAAAAAAGTATTTAGTCAGCCACCAATTGTGCAAGTTCTCCCACTTAAAAAGATGAAAGAGGCCTGTCATTTTCATCATAGGTACACATCAACTATGACAGACAAAATGAGAAGAAAAAAATCCAGAAAATCACATTGTAGGATTTTTTATGAATTTATTTGCAAATTATGGTGGAAAATAAGTATTTGGTCAATGACAAAAGTTTCTCAATACTTTGTTATATACCCTTTGTTGGCAATGACACAGGTCAAACGTTTTCTGTAAGTCTTCACAAGGTTTTCACACACTGTTGCTGGTATTTTGGCCCATTCCTCCATGCAGATCTCCTCTAGAGCAGTGATGTTTTGGGGCTGTCGCTGGGCAACACGGACTTTCAACTCCCTCCAAATACTTTCTATGGGGTTGAGATCTGGAGACTGGCTAGGCCACTCCAGGACCTTGAAATGCTTCTTACGAAGCCACTCCTTCGTTGCCTGGGCGGTGTGTTTGGGATCATTGTCATGCTGAAAGACCCAGCCACGTTTCATCTTCAATGCCCTTGCTGATGGAAGGAGGTTTTCACTCAAAATCTCACGATACATGGCCCCATTCATTCTTTCCTTTACACGGATCAGTCGTCCTGGTCCCTTTGCAGAAAAACAGCCCCAAAGCATGATGTTTCCACCCCCATGCTTCACAGTAGGTATGGTGTTCTTTGGATGCAACTCAGCATTCTTTGTCCTCCAAACACGACGAGTTGAGTTTTTACCAAAAAGTTCTATTTTGGTTTCATCTGACCATATGACATTCTCCCAATCCTCTTCTGGATCATCCAAATGCACTCTAGCAAACTTCAGACGGGCCTGGACATGTACTGGCTTAAGCAGGGGGACATGTCTGGCACTGCAGGATTTGAGTCCCTGGCGGCATACTGTGTTACTGATGGTAGGCTTTGTTACTTTGGTCCCAGCTCTCTGCAGGTCATTCACTAGGTCCCCCCGTGTGGTTCTGGGATTTTTGCTCACCGTTCTTGTGATCATTTTGACCCCACGGGGTGAGATCTTGCATGGAGCCCCAGATCGAGGGAGATTATCAGTGGTCTTGTATGTCTTCCATTTCCTAATAATTGCTCCCACAGTTGATTTCTTCAAACCAAGCTGCTTACCTATTGCAGATTCAGTCTTCCCAGCCTGGTGCAGGTCTACAATTTTGTTTCTGGTGTCCTTTGACAGCTCTTTGGTCTTGGCCCTAGTGGAGTTTGGAGTGTGACTGTTTGAGGTTGTGGACAGGTGTCTTTTATATTGATAACAAGTTCAAACAGGTGCCATTAATACAGGTAACGAGTGGAGGACAGAGGAGCCTCTTAAAGAAGAAGTTACAGGTCTGTGAGAGCCAGAAATCTTGCTTGTTTGTAGGTGACCAAATACTTATTTTCCACCATAATTTGCAAATAAATTCATAAAAAATCCTACAATGTGATTTTCTGGAAAGAAAATTCTCAATTTGTCTGTCATAGTTGACGTGTACCTATGATGAAAATTACAGGCCTCTCTCATCTTTTTAAGTGGGAGAACTTGCACAATTGGTGGCTGACTAAATACTTTTTCCCCCACTGTATTTCCCTCATTAAAATGCTAATCAATTTATAACATTTTTGACATGTGTTTTTCTGGATTTTTTTTATGTTATTCTGTCTCTCACTGATCATTTCTTTGTCAGTGGGCAAACGTACAAAATCAGCAGGGGATCAAATACTTTATTTCCCTCACTGTATCTTTACTTTTACTCAAGTATGACAATTGGGTAGTTTTTCCACCACTGGTTGTCCGAATAGAAACGCATTGGGTTTATTTTGGACAGATTTTGGCGGGAGTGAAACCTCTCGCTTCGCCTCTTCCTCTCTGCTGTCGTGAATTGTTTGCATTGTTTCATACTGGCCCTGTACTGGCCAACATGTAAATGAGAGAAAGCAATAGGATAGAGTGAAAGACCAATGAGAGAGAGAGGGAAAGTGGAGAGTGGAGTGAAAGACCAATGAGAGAGAGAGGGAAAGTGAGGAGTGGAGTGAAAGACCAATGAGAGAGAGAGGGAAAGTGGAGAGTGGAGTGAAAGACCAATGAGAGAGAGAGAGGGAAAGTGGAGAGTGGAGTGAAAGACCAATGAGAGAGAGAAGGAAAGTGAGGAGTGGCGCATATTGAGCACGGCCAATACCCCAGTGTTCTACTTTATACAAGTAGTGAAGTATTATCTGACTTACTGATCCAGAACTTCAAGATGGTGTGGTCGTCCAGGTTGCCCCCGAAGGAGCACCTCCAGAAGAAGCCCTTGTGGTAGAAGGTGGTGTCTGGGGGGAACCCCATACCGGGTTTCACCAGAATCATGTCACCACGCTGGGGGGAAGATAATAATGGTAACACATTAGTAGAACACTCCATCATAAGGCCTTCATGTTACAGTTATAACAATGACATAATAACACATCATAAACTTCTTGTTCTATCTTCTTCTTCACATTTGACCTCTTATTTTCTTAGAAAATACATAGTGAATCAGCTATTGACTTCTCAGCCCCACGAAGTACCACTGTAACATTAGCCATAATGTCATGTGTGTCATGTCATGTCCACGCCAGCTGGTTCAGGTGAATGTTGTCAGAGTATGTAGTGCTACTGCTAAAGCTGGTGACTCTAAAGTCAAGGGCCACACTGAGGGAGCACCCTTAACTTCCTGTGGGGTTGTGAGAAGTTTGTTGAGACAGCATGGAGAGACCTCTCTACTCACTAGAACAGCTGCTCTCATTCCCCCTTTCTCTCCTATTCCCCCTTTCTCTCCTATTCCCCCTTTCTCTCCTATTCCCCCTTTCTCTCCTATTCCCCCTTTCTCTCCTATTCCCCCTTCTCTCCTATTCCCCCTTTCTCTCATATTCCCCCTTTCTCTCCTATTCCCCCTTCTCTCCTATTCCCCCTTTCTCTCCTATTCCCCCTTTCTCTCCTATTCCCCCTTCTCTCCTATTCCCCCTTTATCTCCTATTCCCCTTTCTCCCCTATTCCCCTTTCTCTCCTATTTCCCCTTTCTCTCCTATTCCCCCTTTCTCTCCTATTCCCCCTTCTCTCCTATTCCCCCTTTCTCTCCTATTCCCATTTCTCTCCTATTCCCCTTTCTCTCTTATTCCCCCTTTCTCTCCTATTCCCCTTTCTCTCCTATTCCTCCTTTCTCTCCTATTCCCCTTTCTCTCCTATTCCCCCTTTCTCTCCTGTTCTCCTGTCCTACTATAGACTATTCCATTCTCTGTTTTGACTATTCCATTCTCTTTACCCTTTCAGAAAAAATATCCTCTCTCCCTCTCTCTCTCTCTCTCTCTCTCTCTCTCTCTCTCTCTCTCTCTCTCTCTCTCTCTCTCTCTCTCTCTCTCTCTCTCTCTCTCTCTCTCTCTCTCTCTCTCTCTCTCTCTTTAGGACAGAACACTGATGTTCCCATGGAAAAATTATATGTCTATGTGTAGGAGTGTGCATGGCACTGCTACTACATGGGTATATACAGTGGGGAAAAAAAGTATTTAGTCAGCCACCAATTGTGCAAGTTCTCCCACTTAAAAAGATGAGAGAGGCCTGTAATTTTCATCATAGGTACACGTCAACTATGACAGACAAAATGAGAAAAAAAATCCAGAAAAATCACATTGTAGGATTTTTTATGAATTTATTTGCAAATTATGGTGGAAAATAAGTATTTGGTCAATAACAAAAGTTTCTCAATACTTTGTTATATACCCTTTGTTGGCAATGACACAGGTCAAACGTTTTCTGTAAGTCTTCACAAGGTTTTCACACACTGTTGCTGGTATTTTGGCCCATTCCTCCATGCAGATCTCCTCTAGAGCAGTGATGTTTTGGGGCTGTCGCTGGGCAACACAGACTTTCAACTCCCTCCAAAGATTTTCTATGGGGTTGAGATCTGGAGACTGGCTAGGCCACTCCAGGACCTTGAAATGCTTCTTACGAAGCCACTCCTTCGTTGCCCGGGCGGTGTGTTTGGGATCATTGTCATGCTGAAAGACCCAGCCACGTTTCATCTTCAATGCCCTTGCTGATGGAAGGAGGTTTTCACTCAAAATCTCACGATACATGGCCCCATTCATTCTTTCCTTTACACGGATCAGTCATCCTGGTCCCTTTGCAGAAAAACAGCTCCAAAGCATGATGTTTCCACCCCCATGCTTCACAGTAGGTATGGTGTTCTTTGGATGCAACTCAGCATTCTTTGTCCTCCAAACACGACGAGTTGAGTTTTTACCAAAAAGTTATATTTTGGTTTCATCTGACATTCTCCCAATCCTCTTCTGGATCATCCAAATGCATTTTAGCAAACTTCAGATGGGCCTGGACATGTACTGGCTTAAGCAGGGGGACACGTCTGTCACTGCAGGATTTGAGTCCCTGGCGGCGTAGTGTGTTACTGATGGTAGGCTTTGTTACTTTGGTCCCAGCTCTCTGCAGGTCATTCACTAGGTCCCCCCGTGTGGTTCTGGGATTTTTGCTCACCATTCTTGTGATCATTTTGACCCCACGGGGTGAGATCTTGCGTGGAGCCCCAGATCGAGGGAGATTATCAGTGGTCTTGTATGTCTTCCATTTCCTAATAATTGCTCCCACAGTTGATTTCTTCAAACCAAGCTGCTTACCTATTGCAGATTCAGTCTTCCCAGCCTGGTGCAGGTCTACAATTTTGTTTCTGGTGTCCTTTGACAGCTCTTTGGTCTTGGCCATAGTGGAGTTTGGAGTGTGACTGTTTGAGGTTGTGGACAGGTGTCTTTTATACTGATAACAAGTTCAAACAGGTGCCATTAATACAGGTAACGAGTGGAGGACAGAGGAGCCTCTTAAAGAAAACGTTACAGGTCTGTGAGAGCCAGAAATCTTGCTTGTTTGTAGGTGACCAAATACTTATTTTCCACCATAATTTGCAAATAAATTAATAAAAAATCCTACAATGTGATTTTCTGGATTTTTTTTTCTCAATTTGTCTGTCATAGTTGACGTGTACCTATGATGAAAATTACAGGCCTCTCTCATCTTTTTAAGTGGGAGAACTTGCACAATTGGTGGCTGACTAAATACTTTTTCCCCCACTGTACAGGGTATATTATATACAGTGTCTGTGGTTTGATAGTGTTGATATCATGCAGACATTTCTGTGTCATTGCTCATCATGACTGTAAGTCGCTTTGGATAAAAGCGTCTGCTAAATGGCATATTATTATATTATTATTATTATTATCGTGACAACCTGGATCTGCTATAGTGGGTGATATTTGATATTCAACTCCATGTCATTGGGGGTTGTAAATACTGACATTTGTATTTCTATCACTTGGGAATCCAATATATCTCAATCGCTGGATGGTTGAAGAGCAACTGCATTGAAAAGTGTCTTATTTCACTAGCAGCCCCTACAGTAGGTAGTCATATATACCAGAGGCCTACACAGGGGTGGACATTTTGATTGGTGGAATCAGGTGCGTTGGACCACACACCGTGTTAGACCTTGACCCCGACACCACTTCCTCTAAGAAGACTTTAACCAGAATAGGAACAACTCGCCTTGACCTCCATGGCTCACCTCAGTCCCTGACCAGCTGACCCTCCCAGACAAACGCTGACCCCTAACCCCTAACCCTCAATTCAGCAAATACAAAACAAGACAATAGTCTTATCCAATGTTACCCCCAATATTACACCAATGGCTACCTTCCTCAGCGCCTTTGTCTTTCATGACCACAGATATGAAGAGACAGGAGGACCAGGATAGGGAACATCCAAGAGGCCACACCTTGCCTTGCTTGCTTGCACCTGCTGTTTCTACCTGCTGTAGAGCTGCCTGTTTCAATGAATCACAATAACACCAAAAAGTAAATACTTATTTCATGATTACTACACAGGTAATTAGTGGGCTATAGTAAATACTAAGTAAAATTGGACTACAATATTTGAAGCATAAAAACCACAACAGATCTCATTATGGTAATCAGAAAGGTCCATGTTAAAATAAAATAAAAATGTATTTGTCACATGCTTTGTAAACAACAGGTGTAGACTAACAGTGAAATGTTTACTTACAGGCCCTTCCCAACAATGCAGAGAGAAAAATATAAATTATAGAAAAATTTAAAAAATAATGGCACAAGGAATAAATACACAATGAGTAACGATAACTTAGCTATATACATGGGGTACCAGTACTGAGTTGATGTGTAGGGGTACGAGGTAATTGTGGTAGATATGTACATACAGGTAGGGATAAAGTGATCCTTACCTCTATGGCGACGCCCCCAGGTCCCATAGTTCCGTTAGATTCTTTGTCACATGTTTCCGAAGCCAGGAGCCAGTAATCCGTCCCGAAGGAGAGGAGGACAAACACGGCCGCCAGAGCCCCAAACAGCCCCGCGAAGAACAGAGCCACACTCAGCTTCATGGTGCAGTACTGGCCAGACAGACAGTCACTGTATGGAGACCCTCGGGCCAATCAACTATTCCCAGTGTTGCAATATATTCCAAGCTACGATTCTTCTTCCACAGTGGAATACCACTTTGCTGTGTATTGTCCAACAGTGGTCTTATCCTGGCTCCTATCTTCTCTGTTTGTGGGCTGCTGAGGACAGGAATGGACTGGGCTGGGCTGGACGAGACAGTCAGGAAACTGACAGTGGCGTGGATCCCTCCCCCTGTGATATTTTGGGGGGCTGATTGAAGGTGCCTGCTGCACACACTCTCCCCACTGTCACAGGAGTGGTCTGGGGTGGATTTTTTATTCATCCACCATGGCAGAAGAGGAGAATCCAGACTCATCCACCATGGCAGAAGAGGAAGATCCAGACTCATCCACCATGGCAGAAGAGGAGGATCCAGACTCATCCACCATGGCAGAAGAGGAGGATCCAGACTCATCCACCATGGCAGAAGAGGAGGATCCAGACTCATCCACCATGGCAGAAGAGGAGGATCCAGACTCATCCACCATGGCAGACAATGAAGTTCCAGGCCCCTCGGCCGCTGAAGAATGCCGGCACAGTTGCAGAATGTTCTCACTGATGTCCATCTTGAGGAAACATTAGCGCAGTTGAAGGTTTTACAGGATAATCAGCTGTATACCTGCAACAGGTATTCAGCATCGCAGCTGTCTGATAAAGTTCTTAGGATGGAAACAGGACTGCTACTCCAAGTCAGATGGATCTGCAGAAGCAAATCTACTCTGTGTACCGTTCAATGCACTCCTTCAAACTACTCTTGGGAGTTGCACCTAATGCGGTGATACCATAGAGCAGTGATCTGTATCCAGGATCTATATCGGACAAAGCCATTGTCCAGAAGTCGGGGTTTGAGAAGATCTTCACGTCTGGAGACATGATTTTGGCAGACAAAGGCTTCTTGATCCAGAACTTGATGCCTACAGAAGTTACTGTGAACATTCCTCCATTCCTGAACCACGGAAGGTTTACAGAGAGTGAGATACTTTTCACAAAATAAATAGCGAGAAACAGGATCCATGTTGAGAGGGCAAATGCTCGACTAAAATATTAAAAAATCCTGAGATTCATCCCACCTTATCTGCGTTGCTATAGTAATGTGCTGGTGCAGACTTGCTGTGTACCTGTAAACCTCCAAGACCCACTCATCAGAGAAGTAGCTGTTGATTGGGAAACAAGAACAAACAATGAGACATGAGGATTGGGTGTTGAGGAACCACTTGTCACATTGTCCAAGGTGGGTTTGTGTTATGATCATCAATGCATTTATTTTCTGTCCAGATAAAGATGTTGATACAGCATTGAAAAAGACCCACCACTGACCAACTGTCTCTTTGTTATCCAGTCCAACAGGAGTGCATCCCTCAGGCTTTCCGGTGCATGGACATCCTGTGCCAGTGTGATCCGAGCGCAAGTGTCCAGTTGTAGAGACTACTGCAGATCAAGCCTGTGGACGGACAAGTCAGTAACTCATCAAATGTGATTCAATATTGTGTACAGCAATGAATTTGAAGCTATACTATATACACAAAAGTATGTGGACACCCCTTCAAATTAGTGGATTCGGCTATTTCAGCCACACCCGTTGCTGACAGGTGTATAAAATCGAGCACACAGACATGCAATCTCCATAGACAAACATTGGCAGTAGAATGGCCTTACTGAAGAGCTCAGTGACTTTCAACGTGGCACCGTCATAGTATGCCACCTTTCCAACAAGTCAGTTTGTCAAATTTCTGCCCTGCTAGAGCTTCCCCTGTCAACGGTAAGTGCTGTTATTGTGAAGTGGAAACGTCTAAGAGCAACAACGGCTCAGCTCATAGAACGAGACCGCTGAGTGCTGAAGCGTGCAGCGCGTAAAAATCTTCAGTCCTTGCAACACTCAGTTCCAAACTGCCTTTGGAAGAAATGTCAGCACAAGAACTGTTCGTCGGGAGCTTCATGAAATGGGTTTCCATGGCCAAGCAGCTGCAAGAGTTTGAGGAAGGCCCTTTCCTATTTCAGCATGAAAATGCCCCCGTGAACAAAGCGAGGTCCATACAGAAATGGTTTGTCGAGATTGGTGTGGAAGAACTTGACTGGCCTGCACAGAGCCCTAACCTCAACTCCATCGAACACCTTTGGGATGAATTGGAACGCCGACTGCGAGCCAGGCCTAATCGCCCAACATCAGTGCCCGACCTCACTAATGCTCTTGTGGCTGAATGGAAGCAAGTCCCCGCAGCAATGTTCCAACATCTAGTGGAAAAGCTTCCCAGAAGAGTTGAGGCTGTTATAGACTGTTATAGTATGAAAAATGTATGCACTCACTAATAGTAAGTCACTCTGGATAAGAGCGTCTGCTAAATGATTAACATGTAAAAATATAAAATAGCAGCAAAGGGGGGAACAACTAGCAGGTGACGAGCAGGTGTCCACATACTTTTGGTCATGTAGTGTATATATAATCCCCTGGGGCCCCAAATGCGGTAGTCCGGCCCTGTGTCTCAGCTGTTCTACTGTAAATCAACACAGTACATACAGAAGCACCCTGATATTCACCCTCCACACCCCTTTAGTCCCATTGGGAACCATGGGTAAACAAAATTCCGGTAGGCCTGTAGTCAATAAACAGAGGCGGACTTAGCATTCCCACATGGTGTGTGTGTGTGTGTGTGTGTGTGTGTGTGTGTGTGTGTGTGTGTGTGTGTGTAGTCCCTACATTAGAGCGGATAAGTGAGGGCCTGAAGAGGACGAGCGTGAGGAAAGGAATGCCCTCATCTATCTGCTAGAATAGCGTGAGACATGCCAGTGATAAGACTGCGAGCACATCTCTGCGACGAAGGACATGCTAGAGAAGTGGAACGCGTAGTGAGAAGGGGAAGCATTTAATGTTCCAGCCACACCCAGTAGGTGGAGTAGAAGCAACCACAAAACATCCCCATCTATCTATATTTAACCCATCACAAACAAAAGCCTTTATAGGCCTATTGCATACTATTAATGCCTTTTATAATCAGTCCGTCTACCTGTGATGATGTGGCTTTGCGCCAGCCTTGCACAGTCAAAACATGTCATTTTTCAGCAAGTGCAGCTCAAAGGTAAATAGCCGTACTACACTGAGAATAGTGTTTTACTATAAAAGTTTATTCTAGGTTATTCTTAGTATTCTGGATCTATTTGTATGTATTCAAGCTGACTGCTGAACACTGAACACCATGCTGTAAATAAAACACCTGGCTTTACATGAAAGACTGTTGTCCAGCTGTGACACTCTGGCTCCGGGACGTTTGTATTTGAGCCAGGGTGTATTTTGTGTTGTTGGGTTTTGGTTTGGTTATGTTGGGCATTTGGGTGTATTTCTATGTTCTAAGTTCTGTCAGTGTTGCAGAGGACTTCACGTATCGGTCTTGTTTTGTTGTTTTGTTCCAGACTTTGAATTAATAAAGTCATGTTTCTTGGACACGCTGCGCCTTGGTCATACTTGGACGACATAGACCCTCGTGACAGAAAAACCCACCATAAGAGGACCAAGCAGCGTGTCAAGCGGCAACAGGATTCATGGACGCCTATCAAGGATTCATGGACTTGGGAGGAGATACTGGATGGAAAGGGTCCTTGGGCACAACCGGGAGAATATCGCCGCCCTCGTGAAGAGCTGGAGGCAGCTAAAGCCGAGAGGAGGCGGTATGAGGAGGCAGCACGGAGTCAAGGCTGGAAGCCCGTGGGTACTACCCAAAAATTTCTTGGGGGGGGGCTTAAAGGGAGTGTGGCGAAGTCAGGTAGGAGACCTGTGCCTACTCCCTGGACTTACCGTGGAGAGCGAGAGTACGGGCAGACACCGTGTTACGCAGTAGAGCGCATGGTGTCTCCTGTACGCAGGCATAGCCCGGTTCGACACATTCCAGCTCCACGTATCGGCCGGGCTAGATTGAGCGTTGAGCCGGATGTCATGAAGCCGGCCCAACGCATCAGGCCACCAGTGCGTCTTCTCGGGCCGGCGTACATGGCACCAGCCTTACGCATGGTGTTCCCGGTTCGCCCACATAGGCCGGTGCGGGTTATTCCACCTCCCCGTACTGGTCGGGCGACGGGGAGCATCAACCCGGGTAAGGTTGGGCAGGCTCAGTGCTCAAGGGGGCCAGTAAGCCTGCACGGTCCGGTATTTCCGGCGCCACCTCCCCGCTCCAGCCCAGTACCACCAGTGCCTACACCACGCACCAAGCCTCCTGTGTGTTCCCCGAGTCCTGTGCGTCCTGTTGCTGCTCTCCGCACTAGCCCTTATGTGCGTCCCCAGGGTCCAGCATACCCTGTTGCTTCTCCCCGCACTAGCCCTGAGATGCGTGTCCTCAGCCCGGTACCTCCAGTTCCGGCACCACGCACCAGGCCTACGGTGCGCCTCAGACGGCCAGAGTCTGCCGTCTGCCCAACGGGGCCTGAACTGCCCGTCTGCCCTAAGGCGTTTGAACTGGCCGTCTGGACTGAGCCTGCAAAGCCGCCCGTCTGCCATGAGCCTTCAGAGCCGTCCGCCAGACCGGAGCCGCTAGAGCCTTCCTCCAGACAGGATCAGCCAGAGCCTTCCGCCAGACAGGAGCAGCCAGAGCCGTCAGCCGGCCATGAGCAGCCAGATCCGTCAGCCAGCCATGAGCAGCCAGATCCGTCAGCCAGCCATGAGCAGCCAGATCCGTCAGCCAGCCATGAGCAGCCAGATCCGTCGGCCAGCCATGAGCAGCCAGATCCGTCAGCCAGCCATGAGCAGCCAGATCCGTCAGCCAGCCATGAGCAGCCAGATCCGTCAGCCAGCCATGAGCAGCCAGATCCGTCGGCCAGCCATGAGCAGCCAGATCCGTCGGCCAGCCATGAGCAGCCAGATCCGTCAGCCAGCCATGAGCAGCCAGATCCGTCAGCCAGCCATGAGCAGCCAGATCCTTCAGCCAGCCATGAGCAGCCAGATCCTTCAGCCAGCCATGAGCCGTCCAGCCAGGATCCGCCAGAGCCGTCCAGCCAGGACCCGCCAGAGCCAGCCAGCCAGGATCTGCCATTGAGTCCGGTGCTGTCCCTTAGCCCGGTGCTGCCCCTTATCCTGGTGCTGCCCCTTAATCCGGTACTGCCCCTTAGTCCGGTGCTGCCCCTTAGTCCGGTGCTGCCCTTTAGTCCGGTGCCGCCCCTTAATCCAGTGGGGTTTAGTTGGGGGGTGGTCATGTGGAGGAGGCTACGGAAGCGGATAGTGACTAAGGTGGGGTGGGGACCACGACCAGGGCCAGAACCGCCACCGTGGACAGACGCCCACCCAGACCCTCCCCTAGACTGTATGCTGGTGCGCCCGGAGGTCGCACCTTTAGGGGGGGGTACTGTGACACTCTGGCTCCGGGACGTTTGTATTTGAGCCAGGGTGTATTTTGTGTTGTTGGGTTTTGGTTTGGTTATGTTGGGCATTTGGGTGTATTTCTATGTTCTAAGTTCTGTCAGTGTTGCAGAGGACTTCACGTATCGGTCTTGTTTTGTTGTTTTGTTCCAGACTTTGAATTAATAAAGTCATGTTTCTTGGACACGCTGCGCCTTGGTCATACTTGGACGACATAGACCCTCGTGACACCAGCGCCTGCCATCTCCCTCGGCTGTGAGACACGTTACTTTATCACACTAACTATTTAAGTAATGACACGTTTATGCAGTCATATTACATTTTTACATTTACATTTACATTTACGTCATTTAGCAGACACTCTTATCCAGAGCGACTTACAAATTGGTGCATTCACCTTATGACAGCCAGTGGGACAACCACTTTACAATTATTATTATTATTATTTATTTATTTTTGGGGGGGTAGAAGGATTACTTTATCCTATCCCAGGTATTCCTTAAAGAGGTGGGGTTTCAAGTGTCTCCGGAAGGTGGTGAGTGACTCCGCTGTCCTGGCGTCGTGAGGGAGCTTGTTCCACCATTGAGGTGCCAGAGCAGCGAACAGTTTTGACTGGGCTGAGCGGGAACTGTGCTTCCGCAGAGGTAGGGGGGCCAGCAGGCCAGAGGTGGATGAACGCAATGCCCTCATTTGGGTGTAGGGACTGATCAGAGCCTGAAGGTACGGAGGTGCTGTTCCCCTCACAGCTCCGTAGGCAAGCACCATGGTCTTGTAGCAGATGCGAGCTTCAACTGGAAGCCAGTGGAGTGTGCGGAGGAGCGGGGTGACGTGAGAGAACTTGGGAAGGTTGAACACCAGACGGGCTGCGGCGTTCTGGATGAGTTGTAGGGGTTTAATGGCACAGGCAGGGAGCCCAGCCAACAGCGAGTTGCAGTAATCCAGACGGGAGATGACAATTGCCTGGAATAGGACCTGTGCCGCTTCCTGTGTAAGGCAGGGTTGTACTCTGCGAATGTTGTAGAGCATGAACCTACAGGATCGGGTCACCGCCTTGATGTTAGCGGAGAACGACAGGGTGTTGTCCAGGGTCACGCCAAGGCTCTTTGCACTCTGGGAGGAGGACATAACAGAGTTGTCAACCGTGATGGCGAGATCATGGAACAGGCAGTCCTTCCCCGGGAGGAAGAGCAGCTCCGTCTTGCCGAGGTTCAGCTTGAGGTGGTGATCCGTCATCCACACTGATATGTCTGCCAGACATGCAGAGATGCGATTCGCCACCTGGTTATCAGAAGGGGGAAAGGAGAAGATTAATTATGTGTCGTCTGCGTAGCAATGATAGGAGAGGCCATGTGAGGATATGACAGAGCCAAGTGACTTGGTGTATAGCGAGAATAGGAGAGGGCCTAGAGCTGAGCCCTGGGGGACACCAGTGGTGAGAGCACGTGGTGAGGAGACAGATTCTCACCACGCCACCTGGTAGGACCGACCTGTTAGGTAGGACGCAGTCCAAGAGTGAGCCGCGCCGGAGATGCCCAACTCGGAGAGGGTGGAGAGGAGGATCTGATGGTTCACAGTATCAAAGGCAGCAGATAGGTCTAGAAGGACGAGAGCAGAGGAGAGAGAGTTAGCTTTAGCAGTGCGGAGAGCCTCCGTGACACAGAGAAGAGCAGTCTCAGTTGAATGACCAGTCTTGAAACCTGACTGGTTAGGATCAAAAAAGTCATTCTGAGAGAGATAGCAAGAGAGTTGGCTAAAGACGGCACGCTCAAGAGTTTTGGAGAGAAAAGAAAGAATGGATACTGGTCTGTAGTTGTTGACATCGGAGGGATCGAGTGTAGGTTTTTTGAGAAGGGGTGCAACTCTCGCTCTCTTGAAGACGGAAGGGACATAGCCAGCGGTCAAGGATGAGTTGATGAGCGAGGTGAGGTAAGGGAGAAGGTCTCCGGAAATGGTCTGGAGATGAGAGGAGGGGATAGGGTCAAGCATAGGGTAGGGCAGTGTGAGCAGGACCAGCGGTGTCATTTGACTTAACAAACGAGGATCGGATGTCGTCAACCTTCTTTTCAAAATGGTTGATGAAGTCATCCACAGAGAAGGAGGAGGGGGGAGGGGGAGGAGCGAGAGGATAGGGGACATAGAGAGTCAAAGGATGCAGAAAGGGAGGAGAGGAGGGTTGAGGAGGCAGAATCAGGAGATTGGAGGGAGAAGGATTGAGCAAAGGGAAGAGATGATAGGATGGAAGAGGAGAGAGTAGCGGGAGAGAGAGAGCAAAGGTTGCGACGGCGCATTACCATCTGAGTAGGGGCAGAGTGAGTAGTGTTGGAGGAGAGCGAGAGAGAAAAGGATACAAAGTAGTGGTTGGAGACTTGGAGGGGAGTTGCAGTGAGATTAGTAGAAGAACAGCATCTAGTAAAGATGAGGTCAAGCGTATTGCCTGCCTTGTGAGTAGGGACGGACGGTGAGAGGGTGAGGTCAAAAGAGGAGAGGAGTGGAAAGAATGAGGCAGAGAGAAATGAGTCAAAGGTAGACGTAGGAAGGTTAAAGTCACCCAGAACTGTGAGGGGTGAGCCATCCTCAGGAAAGGAACTTATCAAGGCGTCAAGCTCATTGATGAACTCTCCAAGGGAACCTGGAGGCCGATAAATGATAAGGATGTTAAGTTTGAATGTGCTAGTGACTGTGACAGCATAGAATTCAAATTAGGAGATAGACAGATGGGTCAGGGGAGAAAGAGAGAATGTCCACTTGGGAGAGATGAGGATTCCTGTGCCACCACCCCGCTGACCAGATGCTCTCGGGTATGCGAGATCACATGGTCAGACGAGGAGAGAGCAGTAGGAGTAGCAGTGTTTTCTGTGGTAATCCATGTTTCCGTCAGCGCCAAGAAGTCGAGGTACTGGAGGGTAGCATAGGCTGAGATGAACTCTGCCTTGTTGGTGTCACGCCCTGGCTCTGGGGACACTTGTATGTTGAGCCAGGGTGTGCATTTCATTTGTTTATCTAGTATGTGTATTTCTATGTTGGCCTGAGTGGCTCCCAATCAGAGGCAACGAGTGTCAGCTGTCGTTGGTTGTCTCTGATTGGGAGCCATATTTAAACTGTCTGTTTCCCATTTGTGTTTGTGGGATCTTGTTTCTAGTCTGTTTATGTTAGACCGTGAACTGTCACGTATCGTTTGTTGGTTTTGATCGTGTCTCTAATTAAAGAGTATGTTTGCCTGCAACGCTGCGCCTTGGTCCTCATCATCTGTTCTGGATGATCGTGACAGAAGATCCCACCAAGACTGGACCAAGCAGCAAGTCCAGGAGCCAGCGCCTGAGAGATCTCTAGCGGATCTCCTTCGCCTCCTCGACTGGGTCAAGCCATGTGAGGAGGAGAGGGGCTTGACGTTGAGGCAGAAGGGCGAAAGGCTGGCGAGGAGCATGGAGACCTGGTCCACGGGTAGGAGTGAAGCCCATACATTTTTTAGGGGGGGGGCTAACGCCGTGGACGACGGGGCAGCAGGAGGCCGCCAGGTTACGGGAGTCACTGGTCACCAGGGGGAAGGAGGATGTAGAGGCACGGTGAGAGGTACTGGCGTGTGTTGCCAGTCCGGTCCGGCCTGTTCCTGATCCCCACGTAGGGCCAGTGGTGTGTGTTCCCAGTACGGTCCGGCCTGTTCCTGCCACTCGCACCAAGTCAGTGGTGCGTTTCGTCAGCCCAGCTCGGCCCGTTCCTGCTCCCCGCACCAAGTCAGTGGTGCGCTTCGTCAGCCCGGCACGGCCCGTTCCTGCTCCCCGCACCAAGTCAGTGGTGCGCTTCGTCAGCCCGGTCCGGCCCGCTCCTGCTCCCCGCACCAAGTCAGTGGTGCGTTTTGTCAGCCCGGCACGGCCCGTTCCTGCTCCCCGCACCAAGTCAGTGGTGCGCTTCGTCAGCCCGGTCCGGCCCGCTCCTGCTCCCCGCACCAAGTCAGTGGTGCGTTTCGTCAGCCCGGCGCGGCCCGTTCCTGCTCCCCGCACCAAGTCAGTGGTCCGGCCCGTTCCTGCTCAGTGGTCCGGCCCGTTCCTGCTCCCCGCACCAAGTCAGTGGTGCGCGTCGTCAGCCCAGCTCGGCCCGCTCCTGCTCCCCGCACCAAGTCAGTGGTGCGTTTCGTCAGCCCGGCGCGGCCCGCTCCTGCTCCCCACACCAAGCCAGTGGTGTGCGTCGTCAGTCCGGCACGGCCCGTGCCTGTTCCACCGGTGGCTGGTCCGGCACCGGTCAGATGCTTCACGCCGGAGCTAGAGCAATCCGCTCCACCAGTGTGCAGTCCAGCTCCGGCCAGCGGGGCCAGACCGGACCAGGGGTACTTTGGGGGGTTGGAGAGGGAGCGGGGATCAGGCCCGGAGCCGGATCCGCCGCCTAAGCGGAGTGCCCACCCGGTCCCTCCCCTGTGGTGTTTGGTGGGCGCGGTCGGAGTCCGCGCCTTTAGGGGGGGGTACTGTCACGCCCTGGCTCTGGGGACACTTGTATGTTGAGCCAGGGTGTGCATTTCATTTGTTTATCTAGTATGTGTATTTCTATGTTGGCCTGAGTGGCTCCCAATCAGAGGCAACGAGTGTCAGCTGTCGTTGGTTGTCTCTGATTGGGAGCCATATTTAAACTGTCTGTTTCCCATTTGTGTTTGTGGGATCTTGTTTTTAGTCTGTTTATGTTAGACCGTGAACTGTCACGTATCGTTTGTTGGTTTTGATTGTGTCTCTAATTAAAGAGTATGTTTGCCTGCAATGCTGCGCCTTGGTCCTCATCATCTGTTCTGGACGATCGTGACAGTTGGCCGCAGAACGGCAGTTCCTGAGGCTCCCAGAGACCTGGAACTCCACGTGGGTCGTGCGCGCAGGGACCACCAGATTAGAGTGGCAACAGCCACGCAGTGTGAGGCGTTTGTATAGCCTGTGCTGAGAGGAGAGAACAGGGATAGACAGACACATAGTTGACAGGCTACAGAAAATGGCCACAACAATGCAAAGAATGAAATTAACTAAACATCTGGGAAAGCGAGAGAGCGGGGCCTCCCTCACTTACGTTTCACTGAAACACCCAACTATAACTCTCCCAACTTCCACCTCAGAAACTATAATTGTTGTAAACTACAGCGGTTCAATGTTTTCTAGGAATAGACTAACAAGTGACACAGAATGTATGCAGAATAACATAGAGTCCAGAATTGAACAATAGATTCTATTATATTCTATCAAGCTGAGTCTTGCTGAGGGAGTTACTGTATATGGGCCCTTGTGACTAACAGCTTTTAAATACAACGCTTGGCTTACTGCCTGACGTCAGGTCGATACCACCTGGTAGTTCTCGGTGTGCCAAATGCGAAGAGACGAGACGCCAGCAGGTCAGTCATCCACGTGACGCGTCAATGAATCCACTTTGATTAAATGTAGGCTATTTTCTGCCAAATATGACAATATCGGCACATCCTCAACAGATTTAATTGAGGTGGTTGGAAGTTAAATCGAACACGAACACTCCTGAAGAGAGCGAATATTCCAGGAACTGCAGGGTGTTCTTTGTTATGATTGATCCGCACTGTAGAGCTTCTGCATTGACCATCAACGAGCTGTCAGGGCGGGAGAATGAATAACGCAACATTTAGCATATTAAATCAGATACCAAGGAGACGGACACGGATTATACAATGTATCTATGTGGTGGGGTTCATGGTAAGTGCAACATTGTAACCTTTTTTTAAGGCTACATTTAACATGTTTGGTATTGCAGTCACGTTTTAAATATGTAACTTTTTGGGCGACCCGACCAAATTCACATAGAAATATGAGTTGTAGATATGTCATTGCCATTGAAAGCAAGTCTAAGAATCGGTAGATCGGTTCTATGAGTATTATTAACATAAGTTTAGTTTTTGCATCTTTTACTTTCTGCTTTGTACACCAGCTTCAAATAGCTGAAAATACAATATTTTTGGTTATGGAAAATATATTTCACAGCAGTTTAGATGGTACAATGATTCTCTACACTATACTTGCTTATTTTGTCACATAAACAGAAATTTGACTATTAGATTTTTTGCAACATAGTGTATCTTAAAAAACGTTCTTAAAAGGAATAGAGAGAGAGAGAGAGAGAGAGAGAGAGAGAGAGAGAGAGAGAGAGAGAGAGAGAGAGAGCAGTGCTCACATTGGACATTGAACCTGATAGTTGAGGCAAATGCTTGCTGTTGACATCAGTTTTTTAAACTGTTGGCGTTTACCAACATTATAAGGGCTATATCATGACATTAGGTGCTTTAAACTATGTAAAATATTTATTCTGGTTTAGGCGGTTCCATCATATATGAAATTTGAGACCCTGACCTGCAAGCTACCACAATATCAAATGTATTAAACATTGTGCCTGCATTTGCCAAAAGATGCATTACTGGATTGTTCAGCAGCCTGTCATTCTAATGTTGATCCATCTAGTTATAAGAGGCAGGTTGAGTCCCATCACAGCACTGTCAAAAAAACCTGTCCAACAGAATCCATTCCTTGGAAATCAGTGTTTTGCTCTGAAGGACTTGTTATTCTGAGAAGATCAGGGTGTTCACAAGAACATCAGACTGACTCTGTAAAACGTATTATAAACCGGATGGTTCAAGCCCTGAATGATGATTGGCTGAAATCCGTGGTATATCAGACTGTATACCATGGGTATGACAAAAAAGTAGTATTTACTCGTCTAATTACGTTGGTAACCAGTTTATAATAGCAATAAGGCACCTTGGGGGTTTGTGGTATATGTCCAATCCAGCCACTCTGCGTTGCGTCGTGCATAAGAAAAGCCCTTAGCCGTGGTACATTGGCTATATACCACACCTCCCTGGGCCTTATTGCTTAAATATAATATAAATGCATATCCTGTGGTACAGGATTAGACTGACTTCAGGTTTATTGAATCTTATGTGGTTTGGACACACACTTACTCTAAACTCACAGAATTGGAGCAATACAGATACTTTTGAAGACAGTATGGTAAACGTTTTATGTGCAATGCTATCCAGATAATGAGTATAGAAGTGAATGTCTCAAAAACATTTTCACCCAAAGCCTAATCCCTTGTGAGAGCTCTGATCCTCCCTCTCTCTCTCTCTCTCTCTCTCTCTCTCTCTCTCTCTCTCTCTCTCTCTCTCTCTCTCTCTCTCTCTCTCTCTCTCTCTCTCTCTCTCTCTCCCTCGCTGTCTCTGTCTCTGTCTCTCTCTCTGTCTCTGTCTCTGTCTCTGTCTCTGTCTCTGTGTCTGTCTCTGTCTCTGTCTCTCTCTCTCTCTCTCTCTCTCTCTCTCTCTCTCTCTCTCTCTCTCTCTCTCTCTCTCTGTCTCTCTCTCTCCCTCTCCCTCTCTCTGTCTCTGTCTGTCTCTCTCACACACACACACACACGCATGCACTAACTCCCACACACTGTATGTTTGGTCCCAGAGTTAAGAGTTGAACGGAGGGAGAATTGAACAGTCAGTTTAATGGGTAGGGCCGCGACACAGCAGGAGCTACAGTATGACTTCAATCAAGTCTCTGGCAAGAGCCTCTCTGGAGACAGATAAACAGGGTGGGAGAGTGTCTATTTCTCTCCTCAGGCCCAGAACTCTCTTTGTTGTAGGCTACACTCACTAACCATCAGGCTAGATAACTGGTACATTTAGGTCCCTAGTTCATCCCCTTCCACAGAGCAGAATACAGTGAGGGAAAAAAGTATTTGATCCCCTGCTGATTTTGTACGTTTGCCCACTGACAAAGACATGATCAGTCTATAATTTTAATGGTAGGTTTATTTGAACAGTGAGAGACAGAATAACAAAAAAAAAAAAAAAGTAAAACGCATGTCAAAAATTTTATAAATTGATTTGCATTTTAATGAGGGAAATAAGTATATGACCCCTCTGCAGAACATGACTTGGTGGCAAAACCCTTGTTGGCAATCACAGAGGTCAGACATTTCTTGTAGTTGGCCACCAGGTTTGCACACATCTCAGGAGGGATTTTGTGCCACTCCTCTTTGCAGATCTTCTCCAAGTCATTAAGGTTTCGAGGCTGACGTTTGGCAACTCGAACCTTCAGCTCCCTCCACAGATTTTCTATGGGATTAAGGTCTGGAGACTGGCTAGGCCACTCCAGGACCTTAATGTGCTTCTTCTTGAGCCACTCCTTTGTTGCCTTGGCCGTGTGTTTTGGGTCATTGTCATGCTGGAATACCCATCCACGACCCATTTTCAATGCCCTGGCTGAGGGAAGGAGGTTCTCACCCAAGATTTGACGGTACATGGCCCCGTCCATCGTCCCTTTGATGCGGTGAAGTTGTCCTGTGCCCTTAGCAGAAAAACACCCCCAAACCATAATGTTTCCACCTCCATGTTTGACGGTGGGGATGGTGTTCTTGGGGTCATAGGCAGCATTCCTCCTCCTCCAAACACGGCGAGTTGAGTTGATGCCAAAGAGCTCAATTTTGGTCTCATCTGACCACAACACATTCACCCAGTTCTCCTATGAATCATTCAGATGTTCATTGGCAAACTTCAGACGGCCCTGTATATGTGCTTTCTTGAGCAGGGGGACCTTGCGTGCGCTGCAGGATTTCAGTCCTTCACGGCGTAGTGTGTTACAAATTGTTTTCTTGTTGACGATGGTCCCAGCTGCCTTGAGATCATTGACAAGATCCTCCCGTGTAGTTCTGGGCTGATTCCTCACCGTTCTCATGATCATTGCAACTCCACGAGGTGAGATCTTGCATGGAGCCCCAGGCCAAGGGAGATTGACAGTTCTTTTGTGTTTCTTCCATTTGCGAATAATCACACCAACTGTTGTCACCTTCTCACCAAGCTGCTTGGCGATGGTCTTGTAGCCCATTCCAGCCTTGTGTAGGTCTACAATCTTGTCCCTGACATCCTTGGAGAGCTCTTTGGTCTTGTCCATGGGGAGAGTTTGGAATCTGATTGATTGATTGCTTCTGTGGACAGGTGTCTTTTATACAGGTAACAAACTGAGATTAGGAGCACTCCCTTTAAGAGTGTGCTCCTAATCTCAGCTCGTTACCTGTATAAAAGACACCTGGGAGCCAGAAATCTTTCTGATTGAGAGGGGGTCAAATACTTATTTCCCTCATTAAAATGCTAATCAATTTATAACATTTTTGACATGCGTTTTTCTGGATTTTTTTGTTGTTATTCTGTCTCTCACTGTTCAAATAAACCTACCATTAAAATTATAGACTGATCATTTCTTTGTCAGTGGGCAAACGTACAAAATCAGCAGGGGATCAAATACTTTTTTCCCTCACTGTATATCTCTAACAACAATGGTGGTTTGTCTTGCAGTTGCTTCACGGTGTTTGATTCACTCATTGTCGGTTTGAATGAACATAAAATACTGTAAAAACACCAGAAAATCAGCTCCAAGTTATTTTAATTTTGGAAATCTGTTCCAAAGTATTCCCACGCATAATAGAGAGACACGTGATTGTTTACAAATGTAAGCAAGGTTTGAAATGATTACATTTTAGTCAGATATTATATCTGTTTGGGATGTTTGCGGTCAATTAGCGTTCTACAAATTATTTGTAATTATGTTCCAGCCCTCCGACCATCCGCTCAAGAAAAAATCGGTCCGCGGTGGAATCTAGTTGATGATCCGTGCTCTAATGCATCATAACCGTGCTGAATATAAATTGCAGCGTTTGTGAACCCCACCCTTCATAATCTGTTTGAACATTTTAAAGCAGATGTTAGCATAACTTTGATGCATGCTGTATGTTAGAAAGGGTGATTTGTCAGGGCAGAGTATTTTAACCCTTCATTTGACTGTGTTTTCATTGGCCATTGACAGGTCAACCTCTGATGATCACGATACTCTGATGATACTCTTCTGTTTCGCAGTAAAACAACCTCCATAGTCAAATGTTGTTTTGAAAATGTTTTTATGGTGACATTGTTACAGAGTAAAGGTTTGTGTGACTTCAGTGGTCAGTTGTCATTCACCTGTGTAATGGGAATTTCCAGGTGAACAAAAGCAGTCAGTGATAAAGTCAATCTGTTTTAATACAAGAATTCAGGGAGTCACCTCCAGAACAGAAGCATAGAAAATGTCTAACAGGCCTCTTGGAGACATGCCTTTTATATCTAATCAGACCAAGGTTATTATAGTTTTTTGTTTTTATAGTAGTTTTTATTTCTATTAGTTTTAAGATTAGTTTTTTAATTAGAAATTCAGTTTAGTTTCAGATCTACTTCACTAGTTTTAATTGAGTTTAAGTTCTATAAAAACATGTATTTTTCGTTTTTATATTATTTCGTTTCAGTTTTAGTGTTAGGGACAGAAAGAAGGAGACATTTATTTGTAGGTTATTTTTTATTTTTTTTGTGTGTTTTGTGTTTTTTGGCACTTCTTGCCTCTGTGGGGCAATAATGCATTAGGTGATGGGTCAGCTCATAGATTAGGTTAGGTTTAAAGGTTGACGTAGCGAGATAGCGCGAGATGACGTAGATGCACGAAGTAAACAGTGGTAGTGGGTCAATTTCTGCAGCAGCCAGGAGTGCGAGGCTAAACTTCTCTGCTGTTTTGGTCCCGTAACTACCACGTTGTAGCAGCAAGAAGCGCCCCCGTGCACATGTGCAGATACTCTGTTTGCGAGTTCTTGCATAGTGCTCATCTCAATTCGGGTCACCGCCTTTCAAAGTGTTTTGCATTCTGGGGATAAAAGGTAAGGTGAAAGCAACCAACTGCAGTGTTGCCATTGTTTATAAAATAAAATGATGTTGCTTATAACGTCGACATAAACATGTCTCCAACCCCCATATCACACACTCGCAATCTGAAAATATGTGTGTGTACATTGTTTCAATATGCTTTGCGTTGTAGTCACAACAGACAAAGATATATAGTTAAGCAAACTTTACTAGGCATGTTGTCAACCCGCACATTCATACAGTAAGTCCCAACTGGTTTCCGTTTCCTGTGTAACATCAATATTGATACATGTTCCCTTCTTTTTATTTTTTTATTTTTTTTACAACAAAGGCAGACTCCACCTAACTTTGGCTTGTAGTCCATGTCTGCAATAAACTGGAATGTGAACTGAATGTTTGTTTACTGTCTCTGACTGTCCATTAATTCTTATTATTTTTACCCTCCCACAAAGTCTTTCAGGTGTATAGGTCTTCGGATGGCCCTACCAGACCTTGTGTGGGGAGTGTTGATTACATCAGGAGGTGCTTGACCTGAGATGTTTGGATCTTCTTGTTGAGGTGGAGCGTCCACCTCTAGGTTGTGTTCAGCAACCTGCTGGGCATCAGCTGGTGCTCTGTTTACTGGCTCTGTGCCAGGCTCCTCAACAGTGGGGAAATCATCCTCTATTTCTCTGCTCTTCCTCAGGTGTCGCCTGTTCCTCCTGAAGACTTGTCCCTGTTCTGTCTTCACCTCATAGGACGTTTGCTCCACTGGTCTGACTACTGTGGCCCTCTGCCACCAGTGTTTCTGTCCTGTGAGTGGCTGAACTCTCACCCTGTCATCTCGTTGCAGCTCTGTGAGATCCTTAGCAGAGGTGTCGTAGTACTTCGCCTGTTTCTGCTGTCTTTCTTTGAACTTCTCCAGCTCACAGTTTGCCATCCCCGGTCTCAGAAGATTTTCACTCATTATAAGTAGTGTCTTTGTACGTCTTCCCATGAGCACCATTGCAGGGCTGCTGTCTGTTCCTTGTGACGAGGTATTTCTGTGATCCAGCATGGCCAGGTATGGGTCAGCACCTGCTCTCTTTGCTTTTGGCTGTTTTCACTGCCGATTCCACTTTCCCATTACTTTGCGGGTATCCTGGAGACTATGTTTTGTGTGTAAAGTGCCAAGCCTTGCTGAAACTTCGGAACTCGTCTGAAGAGTACTGGGGACCATTGTCTGAGTAAAGAATGTCAGGTATCCCATAGCGTGCAAAGTGTGTCTTCAGTTTTCGAATGACCGTTTTCGACTGTGTGTTCTCCAAATGGTCCACTTCCCAGAAGTTGGAGAGATAATCAACTGTGACCATGTAGTCTCTGTCGTATACTGGAACAGGTCAGTCCCTATTTTTTCCCAGGGACGCTTTGGTGCTTCGTGGGGCCTCAACGTTTCTTTCTGCTGCTTCATACCCCATGCCGTGCAGGTGCTACATTGTGCCATGTATGTTCTCAGCTGTGCATTCATGCCTGGCCAGTAGACACACTCGCAAGCTCTTCTCAGACATCCCTCTGTTCCTATGTGTGAGGAATGGATTCTCTGCATTATCTCTGACCTGAGGGCAGTAGGCACAACGACTCGCTCACCTCTGAAGATAACTCCATTTTGCACACTCAGCTCATCTCTGTTGTGAAAATAAATGGCTACTTCCAAGGGTACATGTCCTTTCACTTCAGGCCAACCCTGCAGAATCACATTTTTCAGTGTCTGGAGCTCCCGGTCCAGCTCAGTGACTCTCTGGATGTGCTTTAGTCTCTCGCTTGACACAGGGAGGTAGTGTATCATATTGATTGATTCCACTTCGACCTCCACAGGGCCTCTGTTGTCTTGTTCTGTGAGGTCTTGTTCTCAGGGTGTCGGCCAGAACCACATGTTTTCCCGGAACGTAGCGGAGACTGACCTCATAGTTTTGGAGTCTCATGAGTATGCGTTGTAGTCTTTTTGGTGCGCTGAGGAGAGGCTTTGTCATGATGCTCTCTAGAGGCTTGTGATCTGACTGCACTTCCACAGTTCGTCCATATGTGAATTGGTGGAACCTCTCCATGCCAAACACCACTGCAAGCAGCTCCTTCTCTATCTGTGCATACACTTTTTCAGTCTCTGTCAGGGCTCTGGTGGCGTATGCTATTGGTTGTCCTCCCTGCATCAAGGCTGCTCCTAACCCACTCTCTGAAGTATCACACTGTAGTACAAGCTGCTCTGTTGGGTTGTAGTATTTCAGCACAGGGGTCTGTGCAATGGTATCCCTGATTTTATTGAAAGCCTGCTCATGTCTCTCTGACCACTCCCACAATGAGTCCTTGTGTGTTAGCTGTCGCAGTGGCTCGCAGAGCTCCGTGGCATGCGCAGCCACCTGTAGCATCCCATGGGAGTAGAGAACGTGGTGAGATAGCAGGATTCCTCCTCCAGTTCCACATGTCAAAATCCATGTTTTACATCACAAACAGAACACGTGTGCTCTGTTCAGATCTGGCAGCATGTCTTCAATAGTGGGAAGTGGGTAATGGCTCCTCTTGAGCGCCTTGTTGAGAGGTTTCGGATCAATGCACACTCTTAGTTTTCCAGACGGTTTCTTCACTACGATCAGGCTGCTAATCCAATCTGTGCTTTTTTCAACTGCTTTTTTCATCCTTCTTTTCTCTAGACCACTGAGCTCCTCTCTGAGTGGTTTATATAGTGCTACTGGCACTCTTCTCTTTGGCAGATGGACGGGCTCCACTCGCTCAACCACCTCCAGCTTCAGTTTGCCGGGTAAGCATCCATCTCCCTGGAATACATCAGAGTACTCTTGTTTAATTTGCTCTTTAGTCCAGGATCCTGTTGTTTTCTCGATGGCCAGGATGTTGTGATGCTGCACAGTAATCAACTCCATTGCCTGGATAGCCTTACTGCCTAGAATGGGCCTGTGCACATTCTTGTTGACTACGATGAACTCAACTCGGTAGGTTTTCTTATTGCGTGGATTGATCACTTTAAGTGTGCACTTCCCCAGTGGCATCAGAGTACTCTTGTTATACATCACCAACACCTGACTGCAGGGCTCGAGGTGACTGGCTTTTATGAGGTTTGCAGGGATAACATTACAACTAGCACCACAATCTAGCTGAAATCTGACTGACTTTTTGTTGACCAGCATGGTTGCAAAGAGAGCTGCATTGGGGTCTGTGGTTTTCTCCTGCGCCACGTTGATGCTCTCTGACTTTGGCCCTAGTGTGATGCAGAGAACATCCTCACCGCTCTCTGAGTCAGCTAACGCATTTTCCATTGCTGGTCCCTGCACTTTTGCAAATCGTAGAGAAGTGATTGTTTTTTCCACAGGATTTACATTTTTGTCCATATGCAGGGCATTTTTCCTTTTTTCTCTCATGTGTCCGTCCACAGTATCTGCATTGTATAATGCTCTGTCCCTCTGTAGGGTCTCCTCTCCCTCTCGGTCTCTCTTTCTTTGTGACTGCATGCACTGCTACAGGGCCCTGCACATTTATGACTTTATCTCTCTGTCTGGACAGTTCTGCAGCTCTGCCAATCTGTATGCATTTCTCTAAACTGAGATCAGTCTCTCTGAGTAAGCGCTCTCTTAAGTGTGGGTCACATGTGCCACACACAATCCTGTCCCTGATAAGATAGTCTGTGATTACACCAAAGTAAAGGCCACTAGAGTCCTCAATTCAGTGAGATATTTGTCTAAACTCTCATCTTGTCACGCCCTGGCTCTGGGGACTCTTATATGTTGAGCCAGGGTGTTAGTTTCTATGTGTAGTGTCTATGTTTTGTTTTCTATGTGTTCTTTTCTAGATCGTGTGTTTCTGTGTTGGCCGGGGTGGTTCCCAATCGGAGGCAGCTGTGTCTTGTTGTCTCTGATTGGGGACCATACTTAGGCAGCCTGTTGTGCACTTGTCATTTGTGGGATCTTGTTCCGTTTAGGTTTGTGTTGTATGACCGAGGACTTCACTTCACGTTTCGTTTTGTTGTTTTGTTGTAGTGTGCAAAGTACGCATTAAAAGATGTACGCATATCGCGCTGCGCCTTGGTCCACTTATTACGACGATCGTGACAGAAGATCCCACCAAATAAGGACCAAGCAGCGTGTCCAGGAGCAGACAGCCTGGACTTGGGAGGAGATCTTGGACGGGAAGGGGTCCTGGACATGGGAGGAAATCCAGGCCGGAATGGATCGCCGTCCGTGGGAAGAGACTGTGGAGGCGCGCCATAGAGAGGAGCAGCGGCGCCAACCGTGCCGACGTCGGACACGCAAGAGGCAACCCCAATAAATTTTTTGGGGGGGGCACACGGCTTGGACGACGGGGCTGCTGGAGGCAGCTACAGGGCGTATCGGCGGATTAGGAGAGGAGGCCACCGGGTTTGGGGGGCTGGAAGGGAGGTTGGCGGAGCCTAGAGGTAGAGCAGAGCCAACTCCCCGTACTCAGGCTAGGCAGCGTGAGACTGGGCAGGTTCCGAGGTTTGCGGAGCTGCATACTGTGCCGCGAGTGGTCCGGCACAGTCCTGTACGTCCTGTGCTAGCACCACGCACGTGTCGTGCGAAGGTGGGCATGCAGCCAGGACGGAGTGTGCCGGCTCAACGCTCGTGGCCTCCAGTACCCCTCCTCGGTCCCGGATATCCTGCGCCAGTGCCACGTGCTGTAGTGCCAGTACGAGTGCACAACCCTGTACGTCCTGTGCTGATGCCTCACACAGAGTGTGTAGAGATAGGCATTCAGCCAGGATGGGTTGTGTCAGCTCTTCGCTCCAGACCTCCAGTCCGTCTCCACAGCCCGGTCCGGCCTGTTCCTGCTCCCCGCACCAAGCCAGTGGTGCGCGTCGTCAGCCCGGTCCGGCCCGTTCCTGCTCCCCGCAACAAGCCATTGGTGCGCGTCGTCAGCCCGGCCCGGCCCGTTCCTGCTCCCCGCACCAAGCCAGTGGTGCGCGTCGTCAGTCCGGCATAGCCCGTGCCTGTTCCACCGGTGCCTGGTCAGGTACCGGTCAGCTGCTCCACACCGGAGCCTAAGCAATCCGCTCCACCGATGTCCAGTCCAGTTCCAGCCAGCGGGACCAGACCAGGGGCGCTACGGGGGGGGTAGTTAGAGAGTGGTGGTCACGCCCGGAGCCGGATCCGACTCCGAGGCGGAATGCCCACCCGGCCCCTCCCCTGTTGGGTTTAGTTGGCGCGGTCGCTGTCCGCGCCTTTGGGGGGGGGTACTGTCACGCCCTGGCTCTGGGGACTCTTATATGTTGAGCCATGGTGTTAGTTTCTATGTGTAGTGTCTATGTTTTGTTTTCTATGTGTTCTTTTCTAGATCGTGTGTTTCTGTGTTGGCCGGGGTGGTTCCCAATCGGAGGCAGCTGTGTCTTGTTGTCTCTGATTGGGGACCATACTTAGGCAGCCTGTTGTGCACTTGTCATTTGTGGGATCTTGTTCCGTTTAGGTTTGTGTTGTATGACCGAGGACTTCACGTTTCGTTTTGTTGTTTTGTTGTAGTGTGCAAAGTACGCATTAAAAGATGTACGCATATCACGCTGCGCCTTGGTCCACTTATTACGACGATCGTGACACATCTTGGCCCTGACTTCGCATAAAAAAAATATATCTCTCAATTGTTTCATTTTTCACAAAATGCATCCAGTGCTGCAATTACTTCCTCAACAGAGAGATTGTCTTTTGTACTGCCCACGCATAGAGTATCACAAATCTCTCTGCCTTTTTCCCCAATGAGATAATACAGTAGCTTCACTTTGTAATCCTCAGGTTTTTCTCTCATTGTAAGAGCCATGTACAAATTGAATTCCTCTCTCCATCTTTTCCAGGTCAGTGCTAAATTACAATCATCAAAGTCTATTTTTCCCGGAGGTTTCAGTCCATGGCGATTTATTCTTAGAATGGAACGTTAGCTACTCACGAATCTGCTTGTATCCAAAATCCAGCTAGCTATTGGATACGATAGCTAGCTAACGTTAACGTTTCGGCGCGATGACTAGCCTGTAAGCGCGGCACTTTTTCAAACTGCCGCCTGGGACGTATTCTTCCTTTACATCGATGAGATCCAGGTTATTTTGAGTACCGCTGCCACCATGTTTCAATATGCTTTGCGTTGTAGTCACGACAGACAAAGATATAAAGTTAAGCAAACTTTACTAGGCATGTTGTCAACCCGCACATTCATACAGTAAGTCCCAACTCGTTTCCGTTTCCTGTGTAACATCAATATGAGTAACATCAATATTGATACATACATCGCATGATTTTTGTAACGTTCATGTAATCGACATGTAGGCACAAGTCAGACAATTGTTATCCCGATGCAAAGGTGGTGACCCGATTGACAAAAGTGGCTCTAACGCATCCACAGACTGCATGAACTTGTAAAAAATGGTGTGATCAAAGGTCATGAAGTTTTCACTGCAGTCGACTGCAAGTTTCTGCCCTTCACCAACTTCCTCCTGCAGCCATTGTGGGAGGCTCTGTTGTTAACCAATCATAATGGTGTTTCTGTTTGACCCATGCGAACGTGACCAAAGACATGACGGGAAACAGGAACCAAATTGCCTTGATTTATGTGTACAGTGGACATACAGTATACAAATAAATCTGATATGAGGCTCTCTCTCACTAATTGATTGTACAATGTGTACACACATAATATTATATTATGATTTCAGTTTGTGATTGTGTGATATAAGGGTTAGATACATGTTTATTTCGACATTATAAAGAAAACCTTTTATAAACAATGGCAACACTGCCATGTTGATCTGAGCCTTGCTGTTGGAAAACCACATTAGTGTCTGACTTTCGGCTCTCGCAGATGCACCTCCCCCGACTTCAGTCCTCGATTTTCTCTACAGTCAGGTGATATATTTTTACCACTCAAACACGCCCAATATCTTGGGTGCTGCTCTTGGCAACACCATCTCGCTGAATCTACTTTTAAATTATCAAGTAAATCTCAATGTGACCCGCCAGATTCAGAAGTTTGAAAATCCCATCAGAAAAAAGCTTCAAAACCTAATTCGATTTCTGCCCCCAAAAACTAAAACTGAACATAATCATGATGGTTTTTTATTTTAGTTCGTTTTGGAGTCAAAGATAATAGTTTCAGTATAGTTTTAGTTTTTCAAATGGGTTTGTTAATTGTTTAATTTCAGTTTACTAAATCGTTTTTTGATGATTCGTTTTTGTTTCAGTTTTCATTTATTCTAATAACCTTCAATCAGACCAAATGTTCTCTTAACATCACCTCGAGAGGCTTGTACGAAGTCAAAACAAAAGACAGTGATTTTGCCACCTGCTACAGAATTACACAGTGTTCATAATGTCATCAGTACAATAATAATCAGTGTGTCCTCAGTCCTTGTGCCTTCAGGAGCTCTTGCGTCAATCACTATCGAAGGAAATGAGAACAATCCATAGCAGTCAGTGACAAGTCTAGTGACCATCAACCAGTACACAAATGAGTGTCACATATAGAACACTGGAGACCATGTGTTACAAGAAGAGAAAACATAAATATGCTAAGCATTGTGTTAATCATTCTAAACTGAATAAGAACTTCATTCACCTTACATTTCCCCACTACAACCTTTTTCCTGGGTGTTTGTTGTGGTTGTTGTTTGTTGTGGTTGTTGTTTATGTGTTGTCTATGACTGTGTCGTTACTGTAGCTCAACAGTGTTCGAACTGAAAATAACACCTGCTGAGGTCACTCAGTCTATACTCTCTCTCCCTCTTCTCTCTCTCTCTCTCTCTCTCTCTCTCTCTCTCTCTCTCTCTCTCTCTCTCTCTCTCTCTCTCTCTCTCTCTCTCTCTCTCTCTCTCTCTCTCTCTCTCTCTCTCTCTCTCTCTCTCTCTCTCTCTCTCTCTCTCTCTCTCTCTCTCTCTCTCTCTCTCTCTCTCTCTCTCTCGCGTTCTCTTCCGTCTCTCTGTCTCCTCACCAGGACCTGTTTGGGGTGAGCATGATCATTCCCCTGCTGAGTCACCATGTGAAGGCCCTGGGGGCCAGCCCCACCATGGCAGGCTTAGTAGGTAGGTGGGATGGTGATGATGGTGATGAAGATATAATACCAGAAAAAATGTGAGAGTTCAAATTAATGTCATAGTTTGTAAGGTGTTTTCATACATCAGAAGTGGTGGTATAATTTAGCTGTAGAAAATGACTTTTTATTGCATGAAATATTTTATGAAACAAACGGATGGGGACCTCTGAGGACAATAGATGTGTCACGCCCTGGCTCTGGGGACACTGTTATGTTGAGCCAGGGTGTGTAGATCTATGTTCCGTATTTCTGTGTTCGCCTGAGTGACTCCCAATCAGAGGCAACGAGTGTCAGCTGTTTGCTGGTTGTCTCTGATTGGGAGCGATATTTAAACTGTCGGTTTTCCTTTGTGTTTTGTGGGTTCTTGTTTCGAGTTGGTTGTGTTATACCGTGTACTGTCACGTTTCCGTCTTTTGTTGTTTTGATATCGTTTCGCTTAATAAATGAGTATGTTTGCCTGCAACGCTGCGCCTTGGTCTACTCCTTACCCTGACGATCGTGACAGAAGAACCCACCTAAACTGGACCAAGCAGCGTGAAGAGGAGAGAGGAAGGACCTGGGATCAGTGGAGTAGGAGTTTCGACTGGGCCCCGCTAAGTGAAGAGTAGAGAGGCTGGTCTATGGAGCAATGGATTAAGAGTTTCGACTGGGTCAAGCCAATTGAGGAGCTGAATAGCGGGAGTTGGAAGCAGAAGAGTGAGAGTCTGGCGAGAACTAGGGAGGCCTGGTCCACGGGGAGGAGAGAACCCCAGAAAATTTTTAGGGGGGGGCTCACGACGTGGACGACGGGGCAGCAGGAGGCCGCGATGGAGCGGTCCAGCGGGTGTGCAGAGGAGGCCGCCAGGTTAAGGGGGCCACTGGTCACAGAGGAGAGGGAAAGTGTGGAGGCATGGCGAGAGGTACTGGGGTGTGTTACCAGTCCGGTCCGGCCCGTTCCTGATCCCTGCGTAGGGCCAGTGGTGTGTGTCTCCAGTACGGTCCGGCCTGTTCCTGTTCCTCGCATCGAGCCTGTGGTGCGTGTCGTCAGCCCGGCCCGGCCTGTTCCTGCTTCCCGCACCGAGCCTATGGTGCGCGTCGCCAGCCCGGCCCGGCCTGTTCCTGCTCCCTGCACCAAACCTGTGGTGCGCGTCGCCAGCCCGGTCCGGCCTGTTCCTGCTCCCCGCACCAAGTCGGTGGTGCGTTTCGTCAGCCCTGTCCGGCCCGTTCCTGCTCTCCGCACCAAGTCTGTGGTGCGCGTCGCCAGCCCGGCCCGGCCTGTTCCTGCTCCCTGCACCAAACCTGTGGTGCGCGTCGCCAGCCCGGTCCGGCCTGTTCCTGCTCCCCGCACCAAGTCTGTGGTGCGTTTCGTCAGCCCTGTCCGGCCCGTTCCTGCTCTCCGCACCAAGTCTGTGGTGCGCGTCGCCAGCCCGGCCCGGCCTGTTCCTGCTCCCCGCACCAAACCTGTGGTGCGCGTCGCCAGCCCGGTCCGGCCTGTTCCTGCTCCCCGCACCAAGTCTGTGGTGCGTTTCGTCAGCCCTGTCCGGCTCGTTCCTGCTCTCCGCACCAAGTCTGTGGTGCGCGTCGCCAGCCCAGTCCGGCCCATTCCTGCTCCACGCACCAAGCCAGGGGTGTGTATCGTCAGCCCGGTCCGGCCAGTTGCTACTCCACGCACCAAGCCAGGGGTGCGCATCGTCAGCCCGGTCCGGTCCGTTCCTGTTCCACGCACCAAGCCAGGGATGCGTGTCGTCAGTCCGGCTCCGGCCAGCGGGGCTAGACAGGACCAGGGGTACTTTGGTGGGTTGGAGAGGAAGTGGGGATCGGGCCCAGAGCCGGATCCGCCGCCAAGGCCCTGTGGTATTTAGTTGGCTCGGTCGGAGTCCGCGCCTTTAGGGGGGGGTACTGTCACGCCCTGGCTCTGGGGACACTGTTATGTTGAGCCAGGGTGTGTAGATCTATGTTCCGTATTTCTGTGTTCGCCTGAGTGACTCCCAATCAGAGGCAACGAGTGTCAGCTGTTTGCTGGTTGTCTCTGATTGGGAGCCATATTTAAACTGTCGGTTTTCCTTTGTGTTTTGTGGGTTCTTGTTTCGAGTTGGTTGTGTTATACCGTGTACTGTCACGTTTCCGTCTTTTGTTGTTTTGATATCGTTTCGCTTAATAAATGAGTATGTTTGCCTGCAACGCTGCGCCTTGGTCTACTCCTTACCCTGACGATCGTGACAAGATGAAGGAAGTAAATAAGCTTTCTCTCTGCGTGGGAAATCACCAGCTGATGTACTCATTTCATATCACTGTGAGCGCTGATTGAGTTCACAGGGTCTGATAGCTTATGCAAAGTGCTACAGCGGCTTGCATTGTAGGCAAGCTATAATCATAAATATCTCTAGCGGCTCACCGCTGTTGGCATTGGTCTATAAACAATAGTTCAACATTCAGAATGTGCCATAATCTGTGCCTAATGCATTGATTTATGTTTCAGGTTCCACATATGGGATCCTACAGCTCTTCTCTAGCACTATAGTTGTAAGTATTGACATGGTGTTCTGAAGACAGGCATTAGTGTTGTGGTACTGTATGTCTTGTGGTATGCCAGTGTGTTTCTGGTATGACAGCATTGAGCAGTCACACACACACACTGCCCTAAGACCTCTCCTGACATGGTGTTTGTGTCCTTTGGTCTCCACGACGATGTCAACATCTGAGGGTCTGATTGGAGCTGGATGCTCCACCATGCCCTAACATTAACATCCACACATTCCTCTGAATCTATGGCTCTTAACAAGGATGATACTGTACGCTGAGAGAGGCCTCCTCTGAAGAGAGATAGAGATTCTCAGAGTAGAGTTGTGAGGCACTTCCCCTTCCCCCACAGTCTCCTGAAATTGGTTTATGAGACGAATTAAAGGAGGAGAAGGAATCGTTTGTGGCCCCAGTGAACAGACAGGCAGGGAGGGATGGATGGATGGGGTGATGGAGGGAGGAAGGAGGGAGGGAGGGAGGGAGGGAGGGAGGGATGGATGGATGGGGTGATGGAGGGAGGAAGGAGGGAGGGATGGATGGATGGGGTGATGGAGGGAGGAAGGAGGGAGGGAGGGATGGATGGGGTGATGGAGGGAGGAGGGAGGGAGGGAGGCAACAGCCAGGTCTCTATGGTAATCCCCACAGGCCACATCCAGAACACAGCTAATTCAATTGACTCTGATTCCATTATACCGTGTGTGTATGTGTGTGTGCATGTGCGTGCATTTCTACATGCACGCTATAGAGTCAGATTTTGTGTTATGTGTCTGCGTGTGTAAGCCCGCGTGTGTGACTCAGTTGGTAGAGCACGACGCTTGCAACGCCAGGGTTGTGGGTTCGACTCCCACGGGGGACCAGTACGAAAATGTATACACTCACTACTGTAAGTGGCTCTGGATAGGAGCGTCTGCTAAAGGACTAACATGTAAATTAATGAGTGTTTCTATTTCAGCGTATAAGTGTTGTCTGTGTGTCATGCATATATCAGTGGAATGAGAGACTGTGGAGGTGCCTGGGTTGCTTGGCCCAGAGGACCACACTGTGGAATTTCTCTGGACCACTGACACTCATGTCCTCGTGTTACGCCCTCAGAAAGAGGGGGGGTCTCATTATCTCATGCTCTATGTTGTTGGTTGGGCAGCCAGGATAAGTCTCAATAGTTTAAAGTGGATTCCTTTCCTCATTTAAGGAAAGGAATCCAGGGTAGATGCAAGGGTAGATGATGGAAAGGAAGCCAGTAGTGTCCATTGAGATGCACCCTGTGTCCAGCAACAATGTGGAGATGTTTAATACCTTGTGTTACTATGTGAGACAATACTACTCTGTCCTATATGCCACTTCCCAGGATGTGATGTCACTTCCTGTGTGTGATGATGGTGGTTGTGATTGGCAGGGCAGCTGGAGTGACGTGGTGGGGAGGCGGTACTCTATGCTGACGTGTCTGCTGCTGAGTGCTCTGGGCTACGGCCTGCTGGGGATGTCCACCAACATCGCCCTGTTTGTCCTGGCTAGGATCCCTGTGGGTGAGTCAGACTGGGGGAGAGAGGGGGAGGTAGAACACCTTGGGTGAGTCAGGGAGGAGACTAATTGCTTCAGAGGCTTTGGCCTTGAAAGACCTCTACCATTTATCTGAGTCTGAATCATTCACAAAATATGCTTTGACGTTGTAATTGCACCGTGACCGTCAGTAAAGAAATAATCAATCAGTAACGTTCTGTTACACACAAACATGTTAAAACAACTTATCTGTGTCATGTGTCCGCTCCCTCTCGCTCTGTCCTCCAGGGCTGTTCAAGCACTCCCTGTCTATCTGCCGGGCCCTGCTTTCTGATCTGGTGTCTGAGGTGGAGCGCCCCCTGGTGATGGGGCACTTCAACGCGGCCTCCAGCGTGGGCTTCATCTTGGGACCCGTGGTGGGGGGCTACCTCACAGAGCACGAGGGGGGCTTCTACACCTCCTCCTTCACCTGCGCCGCCATCTTCCTCCTCAACACAGGTAGGTGGGGGTGAGGGGAGAGGATGGGAGGTGGGGGAGGGAGGGAGGGAGAGGCAAGGAGAGAGAGAGGGAAGGAGCAGGAGAGTAGGCAAAGGGGGTGCAAGGCAAATATGTTGGTATTCCCAATTCTAAATCACACCTTAACTCTAGCCACTTTGTGGATGTGAAAGGATGGTATAGGGGCAAGCAATGTTGTGAAAATTCCAGCCAGCTGGAATCAGATGTTATCATACAGCATATACCTAGCCAGTCTATGTGCTTTCTAACCTTGTGTTTGTTGTGTTCCATCCAGGTCTGGTTTGGCTGCTTCCCTGGAGCGATGCACTAACCCCACGCACCGATGCTAACTCTAACAGCAGCGCTAGCAAAGCCAGCTGCCACGAGAACGACAACCACTTCACCTCGACACAGCAAAACTGCTCCCATGGCAACAGCAATAAACACACTACAGCGTCGGCGACAGCGGTCACGGGATCAGTGACTCCGGGGAAGAACCAAAGGAGCTGGGACCTGGACTGGGGGGAGGTGTCCCTGCTCCAGCCTGCCTGGCGTCAGCTCTCCTCGGTGGGCTCCAAGATTAGCACGGTGGCCTCCTCGGACATGTGGGACCTGTTCCTGGTGCGTCTGCTCATGGCCATGGCCATAATGCTATACTACAGTAACTTCTCCCTGGCCATGGAGGAGCGCTTCATGCTGAAGCCCAAGGCCACAGGTTATCTAATCAGCTACAGCTCTACCCTGGGGGCCCTAGCCGGGTGCTTGGTGGGGCCCGTCACCAAACTGTACGGTAACGATATGCCGGCGCTGTTGCTACACTCTACGGTCCTCACGTGTTGCCTAATCCTGCTCTACGCCGCAGCGCCCAGTGTCTGGCATGTGTTGTTAAGTTCCACTTTCTTCGCCATCTCCACGACCATCGGACGCAACTGCATCACCGACCTGGAGCTGCAGAAAGGGGGAGCTCACGCCAGCGGCACACTCATCGGGGCGGGGCAGTCGGTGACTGCGGTGGGGCGCGTGCTCGCCCCCCTGCTCTCGGGGCTGGCCCAGGAGTTTAGTCCCTGTGGGCCCCCTGTTCTGGGGGTGGGACTGGCGTTAGCGGCTGTCGCCCTGCTGCTGGTCAGGGTGCCAAAATGGGACGGGAGAGGCAAGAGGAAAGAGGCATAACTCTGAGTCACGCACAGAGAGAGAGTGAATCAATGAGAGAGACAATGAGAGAGGGAGCGAGATCAAAATTACCACAGCACTGGAGACAGAACTGATGCAGAACTGTTGGGGTTGTTTGTTGTTGATGTGTCAGCGGGGTGTTGTTTCGTTGATTGTTTTGTAGCTGTCGACGACAGAGCCACAACGCCGCTCTGCGGCTCTGTTGGTTTGGTCTCGAAGTGATGACATCACAGTACCGATAGGACCCGGGTCATCATCAGCATCGCTGTTCCCCCCTTCAGTCCCCCAAACAGGGACGAACTCAAAAAGTGCAGTGTTGCCAAGATAACCATGAACCAAGCCAGTAGCCCTCTGTAAATGGCGTGGGAGGGTGTCCATGCTAAGTTAGCTTAGCATAGGTCAACAAAATGTCAGTGGCTCATTGAGTTCATATAGCTTAGAAATATTCAAATGTTTATATCTCTAGTGAGAGACAGTAATTCAATTAAAAACAACAACATATAAGCCTAATGTTACTCTAATGTAATCCTGATCTTCCTTAATAACCACTACAAATAGTCCAGAAAAGTCTTGGTATTGAAAATACACATTTCCCAAAATGCTCTGTTTCTGACCTATCCTATGAGGGTGAAGGGGCTTCTCTTACCTCTCTGGTGCCAAATTCTATTTTCTCTCCCTTCTCACCAAAGTATGCACTCATTCACCCTCCCTTAAGAATTGAACACATTTGGATTGGTGTGAAAACATCCACACCAATCCAATGCTTTTAAATCCTTTAGGGGGAGTGATCAAGTGCACACTGGGGAAAGGGTCAATAACCTTAATTGAGCTTGAGTAAGGGTTGTCCACAGGCACATATCTAGGATTAATTTACCCTTCCTAAATCCTAACCCTAACCATGTGGGGGGAAGTAAAACATATTTTTAAAGGATCTTAGATCAGTGTCTGTGGGTAACATCATCCTACTTCCTTTTAACCACTAAGATATCGGGACCTTTTTAATGGAAATTGTTACTTTTATAAAAAATATATAATTAATTTTAATTGTATATTATTTTCCCTTATTCTACATAGTCCATATTGAGTTTATTCCCAATTCATTCATTTATTGGAAAGTGGGCTTATATTTATCAATACAAATTGTTAATTATTATTTTGATATGAAGTTTTCCTCTTATTTTGAATGGAGTTGCCCTTACATTAACCCAAATGCTACTGAATGTTATGAAGACAATTATTGTACTGAATGATTAATATGAAGGAAGTGAAGATCCTGCCATTTGACAATCAAATAAGTATATTTCTAAACATGTGAATGTTCTTTAATGTGGCAGTTGCATAACTTCAGTTTAATTTCTTTTAGATTTGATGATGGATGACTGAAGGTTCAAGTTTGTGTGAGATGTATTTCTCCTACAAGGTGGTTTTAGCTCTGTTGCTAATGCTGAGTTCATGACATCTCCTAAATTCATAAATATGAGCATATGACTGGGGAAAATCCACTTGAACGCCCCTCCAACTTATAATTACTAGTGTCAAACTCGTCCATCATCCCTGAGCTCTGACTTCTCCCACATGTTAAACTCTGACGTCACCTACTAAGGAAATTACCTCGATAGCATTTTCAGCAGTTAGATACAACACAATAAATACAATAAAATACAATAAACATTTATTTATGTTTTTTTTAACACTAACCTGTTTACAAGCATGATAGCTGTACTTTTCATTTATAGTTGTAACAGCTTGTTTTCCATTAGCCAATCTGCTTTGTTAAAGAATTCAAAGCACGTGAATGCACACAACTCGTTGCTCCCGGTTTACAAGTAGTATTTTCCGAGTTTGTCATGAGCGAAGCATAAGACTATAAACACGGTTCCATCTCTGCAATACAGCAGCTAGTCAATAGAAGGACTATTTTGTAAAGAAATAAGGTGGTATTTCAACATTATACATCAACATTTTATTACTTAACTAAAGCAACACAGAAAGTCAGAGCAGTGTTCATGAGACCCTGTTTAGACATTACTGGTCTGAATGTCAGACACAAGGAAAAACAAAAAACAGAAAAGCTACAAGATAAGACGTGTCTTTCCTGAAAGTGTCTTCACTTGCATAGAGATATACAAATGTATTAACATCTATTAAATAATGTAATTTAAATATTCTAGGTAAAACCAGGGGTGAAAGTTAATTACATTTCTTCCTGGTATGGTACAAGCACGTGCACACATTTTGGCAGGGGGGGCAAAACATAGAATTACATATAGAATCCCTATTAATTTAATAGGATCTCTGTGAGCCTACTAGTAAAGATTTGTCTTTTTTTAAACTTGATATCTTATTTAGAGTGTTGTGTTGCAATAGTCTTTGCTCTTCAGAGAATGGTTGGTTGTAGACCAGTGGTTCTCAACTGGTTTTGCCTCAGGACCCAAATTGAACGAGGTTGTCTCAGTCACGTTCCAATATTGGCATCGCACATTTTGGGGGGCCAAAATGCAATCTGGAAAACTATTTTTAATGTTATATTGATAGTAAATGTAACAATTATATGACAAGGGAACAACAGTCCCACTTTTTTAATTGTCAAGAATTCAATTTTGCCCATATTCTTGATGAAGAATGTTAAGCTCACTGGTTTGAGACCACAAAATCAACCAAATCCGCTAAATAGCGCCGCTAATAACTCTTTATTGAGAACACTGTTTTGAAGAAAAATAGTTCAGTGGTTAAATTATGAAAAAATATAGGTTGATTATAATTTGTACACACTTTCTACCTGGTTTTAGTTGTTTAAGTTCATACTGGAGTATTTTTTTATTTGTATTTTTTTATCCTTCGACCCATTAAAAAACTCCCCGTTGAGAATCGCTGTTGTAGACAATCCATTATCCATTCCCCCTTGGCTTGTAGTGCATTTTAATCTTGTGGTATTTGACACTTCTCAGTTCTGAGATTCTGGAGTCGTTGTAGATTAGAACACAAGACAGCCTATAGCAGTCCTGCTGCTACTTTCCTGACAGCTGATTGGTCCTCAGGGGTTCTGGGGTTTCCGAGTGTTCCACTGGGGCATGAGCAGGGGTTTCTGCGTTCCGCTGTCGTCACGGTCACCAGGCTCTGCAGCCCAGGCTGGGGTCGGGGACAATGGCTGCTGCTCCTCCCCCTCTGGCCTGTGGTCACCTGAGGAGCCATTACCAGGGCCGTTGGATGGGTCGTGGCGACGGCGAGGGGCGGGTATCCGGGAGTCACTGGAGGAGGAGTTTAGTCGGGACATGCCACGCCCCCAGGCACCTCTTCCTCCACTCCTCTCATCCACCAGGTCCACTACAGAGCTAGAGGGCATCTCTTTCAGTGTGTTCAGCCTGCGTAGGGGCAGCATGGCTCGGGATGAGGAGCGACTGGGCTGGTCAAACCTGGAGCGGGCTGATGGGTAATCCACCTCCGACATGGTCACATCATCACCATTACCTGAGAGAGAGACATTGTCAATTTAGTTTGGGATCCAAGCATTGAAGTGCAAAGAGCCTAAATATTGTAGAGATCATAGAGTGACACACACACACTTCATTTTGAGCATCACCTGTATGCCTCAGTCTCTGAGGAGGGAACTTTGAGTCCAGACTCTTCCCTGAAGGCAGAGAAAAGTACTTCTGGGACTTGGCCTCATCCTGAGAGAAAGAGAAAAAGGAGGGGGTGAGAGGAGGATAAAGTGAGATAAGCGGTTCTACACTTTGATCACAACATTTTTTTTTTTTTTACATTTTAGTCATTTTAGCAGACGCTCTCATCCAGAGCGACTTACAGTTAGTGAGTGCATACATTTTCATTTTCATACTGGCCCCCCGTGGGAAACGAACCCACAACCCTGGCATTGCAAGCGCCATGCTCTACCAACTGAGCTACAGGGGACAACAAAGGGATTTCGTGTAAAAACATTTTTTTTATCAGATCATCAAATGCTGTGCACAGACTAGGCCTACATTACTAACATTACTACTAAATTATTTAGGTTAATATCTATTCTAACATTACTACTAAATTATTTAGGTTAATATATGTTCTAACATTACTACAAAATTATTTAGGTTAATATCTGTTCTAACATTACTGCTAAATTAGGTTAATATCTGTTCCTAATATAGGTCTGTGTGTTCCGCACCGGTCCGTGGAAGCTGCCGGGTCGGAGGCTGCGTCGGATGCTGGTGTGCCGACGGATCAGGATCTCTTTTGTCTGGCTGTCGTTGGGCAGGGAGTGCTTGGTGGTGTACGCCGTAGTCTGAAAAAACACACAGAGAAACGCATAATACATAACAGACACACCTATCGTCTGATAACATGCACTATAACACACAACACATTACGTAAAACACACACTGCATAGAAAATCTGATACAGCACCATACTGTAGTAGAGGCCAACAGATTGCAGCAAACACTCCCAATCTAACTTGAGGTTTCTACATACACTAGCTCTATCTGTACCACCCTGCTTTTAATCTCCTAAAGACACACACTAATGACACACACACTAATGGCACACACACTAATGACACACACACACTAATGACACACACACACTAATGACACACACACTAATGACACGCACACACTAATGACACACACACACACTAATGACACACACACACTAATGACACACACACTAATGACACACACACTAATGACACACACACTAATGACACACACACACGAATGACACACACACACTAATGACACACACACACTAATGACACACACACTAATAACACACACACACATGACACACACACACTAATGACACACACACTAGTGACACAGACACTAATGACACACACACACTAATGACACACACACACCTAATTGCAGCTGTATTCTCCTAATAACATAATGACACACCAGTCCATACAGAGAGAGTGCTGCTATAGCCTACACTCCTGGTTACATAACAAGAGTGGATTTTACACACCCCAGCTTTTGTGTTTTACCACACAACCTTCTTCTGTCTGTGTCTGTGGCTCTGGGCAGTCACCCAACCGTAGCTGGCCACACCCTCACCTGTCTGAACCATGAAGCTTATCTGAACGATACCAGGCTCTGTTTGTGTCTAATGGGCTGACGTGCCTCCCTCTCTCCTGGAAAAGACTCATCACTACAGAGAGATGCCCAATGCCCGTAATAAACCCATAGCCCCTAACCCAATATACTTAACTTTTGTAGATCTGAGAGGATTGGATAGGTACAGTGGGGAAAAAAAGTATTTAGTCAGCCACCAATTGTGCAAGTTCTCCCACTTAAAAAGATGAGAGAGACCTGTAATTTTCATCATAGGTACACGTCAACTATGACAGACAAATTGAGAAAAAGAAATCCAGAAAATCACATTGTAGGATTTTTAATGAATTTATTTGCAAATGATGGTGGAAAATAAGTATTTGGTCACCTACAAACAAGCAAGATTTCTGGCTCTCACAGACCTGTAACTTCTTCTTTAAGAGGCTCCTCTGTCCTCCACTCGTTACCTGTATTAATGGCACCTGTTTGAACTTGTTATCAGTATAAAAGACACCTGTCCACAACCTCAAACAGTCACATTCCAAACTCCACTATGGCCAAGACCAAAGAGCTGTCAAAGGACACCAGAAACAAAATTGTAGACCTGCACCAGGCTGGGAAGACTGAATCTGCAATAGGTAAGCAGCTTGGTTTGAAGAAATCAACTGTGGGAGCAATTATTAGGAAATGGAAGACATACAAGACCACTGATAATCTCCCTCGATCTGGGGCTCCACGCAAGATCTCACCCCGTGGGGTCAAAATTATCACAAGAACGGTGAGCAAAAATCCCAGAACCACACGGGGGGACCTAGTGAATGGCCTGCAGAGAGCTGGGACCAAAGTAACAAAGCCTACCATCAGTAACACACTACGCCGCCAGGGACTCAAATCCTGCAGTGCCAGACGTGTCCCCCTGCTTAAGCCAGTACATGTCCAGGCCCGTCTGAAGTTTGCTAGAGTGCATTTGGATGAACCAGAAGAGGATTGGGAGAATGTCATATGGTCAGATGAAACCAAAATATAACTTTTTGGTAAAAACTCAACTCGTCGTGTTTGGAGGACAAAGAATGCTGAGTTGCATCCAAAGAACACCATACCTACTGTGAAGCATGGGGGTGGAAACATCATGCTTTGGGGCTGTTTTTCTGCAAAGGGACCAGGACGACTGATCCGTGTAAAGGAAAGAATGAATGGGGCCACGTATCGTGAGATTTTTAGTGAAAACCTCCTTCCTCAGCAAGGGCATTGAAGATGAAACGTGGCTGGGTCTTTCAGCATGACAATGATCCCAAACACACCGCCCGGGCAACGAAGGAGTGGCTTCGTAAGAAGCATTTCAATGTCCTGGAGTGGCCTAGCCAGTCTCCAGATCTCAACCCCATAGAAAATCTTTGGAGGGAGTTGAAAGTCCGTGTTGCCCAGCGATAGCCCCAAAACATCACTGCTCTAGAGGAGATCTGCATGGAGGAATGGGCCAAAATACCAGCAACAGTGTGTGAAAACCTTGTGAAGACTTACAGAAAACGTTTGACCTGTGTCATTGCCAACAAAGGGTATATAACAAAGTATTGAGAAACTTTTGTTATTGACCAAATACTTATTTTCCACCATAATTTGCAAATAAATTAATTAAAAATCCTAAAATGTGATTTTCTGGATTTTTTTTCTCAATTTGTCTGTCATAGTTGACGTGTACCTATGATGAAAATTACAGGCCTCTCTCATCTTTTTAAGTGGGAGAACTTGCACAATTGGTGGCTGACTAAATACTTTTTTTCCCCACTGTATAAGCATCCCTAGGTTATTTTATCTAGCGCATGGGTTTGGTGATCAACAGATACTGATTATGGCCACATGCTGGGACAGGGAGCTGTCAGACCTGTTTTACGGCTTAGGAGAGTGGAAGTCAAACGGTTCCAACAGCCAATCAACACATCACATGATCTAATGTCGACACCAATGATACAATGAGATCTGTGACAGTGAGGGGTGTGTTTGTGTTAGTGGGGGGGGGGGGGGGGGGGGGGGAACTGTGAAGGAGTGGGCAGATAATAAGATAAGCTCACAGAGAGAATCCCATCACAATAAAAACACAAACACACTCCTAGTGGCTCATTTTCAAAAGGTAACTTATGGAAAAGTACTGCTGACCACAGGCATTATGCAAAACAGTGAGGTACAGCAGGCAATGTGGCTATGCAAAACAACATGTGAGGTACAGCACACACAGGTATGGAAGCACAAACATTCATGTAAGAAACAGGGCTCTGCGTAAGGTAAAAGGTGCTCTGAGTAAGGTAAAGGTGCTCTGAGTAAGGTAAAGGTACTCTGAGTAAGGTAAAGGTGCTCTGAGTAAGGTAAAGGTGCTCTGAGTAAGGTAAAGGTACTCTGAGTAAGGTAAAGGTGCTCTGAGTAAGGTAAAAGGGCTCTGCGTAAGGTAAAGGTGCTCTGAGTAAGGTAAAGGTACTCTGAGTAAGGTAAAGGTGCTCTGAGTAAGGTAAAGGTGCTCTGAGTAAGGTAAAGGTGCTCTGAGTAAGGTAAAGGTGCTCTGAGTAAGGTAAAGGTACTCTGAGTAAGGTAAAGGTACTCTGAGTAAGGTAAAGGTGCTCTGAGTAAGGTAAAGGTGCTCTGAGTAAGGTAAAGGTACTCTGAGTAAGGTAAAGGTGCTCTGAGTAAGGTAAAAGGGCTCTGCGTAAGGTAAAGGTGCTCTGAGTAAGGTAAAGGTGCTCTGAGTAAGGTAAAGGTACTCTGAGTAAGGTAAAGGTGCTCTGAGTAAGGTAAAGGTACTCTGAGTAAGGTAAAAGGGCTCTGAGTAAGGTAAAGGTGCTCTGAGTAAGGTAAAAGGGCTCTGAGTAAGGTAAAGGTGCTCTGAGTAAGGTAAAGGTGCTCTGAGTAAGGTAAAGGTGCTCTGAGTAAGGTAAAGGTGCTCTGAGTAAGGTAAAGGTACTCTGAGTAAGGTAAAAGGGCTCTGAGTAAGGTAAAGGTGCTCTGAGTAAGGTAAAAGGGCTCTGAGTAAGGTAAAGGTGCTCTGAGTAAGGTAAAAGGGCTCTGCGTAAGGTAAACCTAGTTAAGGAAGAGACTCACCCGTTGTCTGATATTGTACATGTTCTTGGACAGGATGTCATGCATGTTCCTCAGGTCTGCAGCCACAAACTTCCTCTTGGGTTTACCAGAGCCCTTCTTCTCCTTGCTAGAGGAACAAACACAAATAACAGAATGTTTAAAAACAGTATAATCTTTGTAAATGATGTCCTAAATAGGACTGGTGGCGTTATGTCACACATGCAGCTAACAAAAATATATGGAAATGTCTGCTATATACAAAATTAAAACCAACTAATTGCAGCATTACCGCAAAAATGGAAGACGCAAGTGGAAGGGGGAGAAAGTAAGGAACTTGTGTGTCGGCCCTGCAGTAAAGACTACAATTGGTTAAAGAAAATAGTGATAAATATAAAAGTATACCAGTTGCATTTAAGGACAACTGTGCCGTATAGTTTGCAAAATAGTTGGGAAGAGATTTTCGATGTACCGATTCCATGGCACATGGTTTATGAACTGATATACAAGTACAACCATCCTAGCTCTGCAGATTTTGCTGCGAAGAGAGAATCATTAGATCATTTGTTTTGGTACAGTCCATATGTAGCTTGTTTTTGGTCGCAGGTTCAGGAATGGCTGAAGAATTGCAACACTTACCTGGAGCTAACTCTGCAAATAGCACTGCTGGATCATTTCAAAAGTCATAGCCAAACTATGAGAATGGAAAGGTTCAGAACTTCTGTGAAACATCACAGCACAGTTTAAAAATATATGGCAAATAGAAATCAAAACAGGATGGTGTTCAGAGATAGATAGGAGGGGTTGAGTGGAGCTCAAGGGTGGGACTAAAAATAACAAGATAACTACAGTAATATAAAATATGCTGTGTCCGTAAAATGTATGTACAGTGCATTCGGAAAGTATTCAGACCCCTTTACTTTTTTCACATTTTGTTACGTTACAGCCTTATTCTAAAATGGATTAAAAATTGTTTTTTCCCCCTTATCAATCTACACACAATACCCCATAATGACAAAGCAAAAACAGGTCTTTAGAATTTTAGAAAATATCTTAAAAATAAAAAACTGAAATATTACATTTACATACACTACCAGTCAAAGGTTTGGACACACCTACTCATTCAAGGGTTTTTCATTATTTTTACTATTTTTTACAATGTAGAATAATAGTGAAGACATCAAAACTATGAAATAACACATGTAGAATCATGAAGTAACCAAGAAAGTGTTAAACAAATCAAAATATATGTTATATTTGAGATTCTTCAAATAGCCACCCTTTGCCTTGATGACAGCTTTGCATACTCTTGGCATTATATCAACCAGCTTCATGAGGTAGTCACCTGGAATGCATTTCAATTAACAGGTGTGCCTTCTTAAAAGTTAATTTGTGGAATTTCTTTCCTTCTTAATGCATTTGAGCCAATCACTTGTGTTGTGACAAGGTAGGGGGGGTATACAGAAGATAGCCCTATTTGGTAAAATACCTAGTCCATATTATGGCAAAAACAGCTCAAATAAGCAAAGAGAAACAACAGTCCATCATTACTTTAAGACATGAAGGTCAGTCAATACGGAACATTTCAAGAACTTTGAAAGTTTCTTCAAGTGTAGTCACAAAAACCATCAAGCGCTATGATGAAACTGGCTCTCATGAGGATGGAAGACCCAGAGTTACCTCTGCTGCAGAGGATAAGTTCATTAGAGTTACCAGCCTCAGAAATTGCAGCCCAAATAAATGCTTCACAGAGTTCAAGTAACAGACACAACTCAACATCAACTGTTCAGAGGAGACTGTGTGAATCAGGCCTTCATCGTCGAATTGCTGCAAAGAAACCACTACTAAAGGACACCAATAAGAAGAAGAGACTTGCTTAGGCCAAGCTGGTTGAGAGAATGCCAAGAAACACGAGCAACGGACATTAGACCTAAATTTGTCCTTTGGTCTGGAGTCCAAATTGCAGATTTTTGGTTCCAACCGGCGTGGCTTTGTGAGACGCGATGTGGGTGAAAGGAGGATCTCCGCATGTGTATTTTCCACCGTAAAGCATGGAGGAGGAGGTGTTATGGTGTGGGGGTGCTTTGCTGGTGACACTGTTTGTGATTTATTTAGAATTCAAGACACACTTAACCAGCATGGCTACCACAGCATTTTGCAGTGATACACCATCCCATCTGGTTTGGGCTTAGTGGAACTTTCATTTGTTTTTCAACAGGACAATGACTCAACACACCTCCAGGCTGTGTAAGGGCTATTTTACCAAGAAAGACAGTGATGGAGTGCTGCATCAGATGACCTGGCCTCCACAATCACCCGACCTCAACCAAATTGAGATGGTTTGGGATGAGTCAGACCGTAGAGTGAAGGAAAAGCAGCCAACAAGTGCTCAGCGTATGTGGGAACTCCTTCAAGACTGTTGGAAAAGCATTCCAGGTGAAGCTGGTTGAGAGATTGCCAAGAGTGTGCAAAGCTGTCATCAAGGCAAAGGGTGGCTATTTGAAGAATCTCAAATGTAAAATATATTTTTATTTGTTTAACACTTTTTTGGTTACTACATGATTCCATATGTGTTATTTCATAGTTTTGATGTCTTCACTATTATTCTACAATGTAGAAAATAGTAAAAATAAAGAAAAACCCTGGAATGAGTAGGTGTGTCCAAACTTTTGACTGGTACTGTAAGTATTCTGACCCTTTACTCAGTACTTTGTTGAAGCACCTTTGGCAGTGATTACAGCCTCGTATCTTCTTGGGTATGACGCTAAAAACTTGGCACACCCAGAAAGACTCACATCTGTAATCCCGGCCAAAGGTGCTTCTACAAAGTATTGACTCAGGGGGTGTGAATACTTATGTAAATTAGATATTTCTGTATTTCATTTTCAATACATTTGCAAACATTTCTAAAAACATGTTTTCACTTTGTCATTATAGGGTATTATGTGTAGATGGGTGAGAAAAAAAACTATTTAATAAATGTTGAATTCAAGCTGTAACACAACAAAATGTGGAATAAGTAAAGGGGTATGAAGGCACTGTATGCTGTTTTTGGCAAAGGACTGTGACAGTTTCTAAAAGAAAAACCAACCTGTCAGCAATGTTTTGCATTGACTTTTCCTCCAACCTTCATATCCTGGACTGCCTACGAATTCTAAAACATTGTCTAGGTTATATATATACAGTGAGGGAAAAATATATTTGATCCCCTGCTGATTTTGTACGTTTGCCCACTGACAAAGACATGATCAGTCTATAATTTTAATGGTAGGTTTATTTGAACAGTGAGAGACAGAATAACAACAACAAAATCCAGAAAAACGCATGTCAAAAATGTTATCAATTGATTTGCATTTTAATTAGGGAAATAAGTATTTGACCCCTCTGCAAAACCTGACTTAGTACTTGGTGGCAAAACCCTTGTTGGCAATCACAGAGGTCAGACGTTTCTTGTAGTTGGCCACCAGGTTTGTACACATCTCAGGAGGGATTTTGTCCCACTCCTCTTTGCAGATCTTCTCCAAGTCATTAAGGTTTCGAGGCTGACGTTTGGCAACTCGAACCTTCAGCTCCCTCCACAGATTTTCTATGGGATTGAGGTCTGGAGACTGGCTAGGCTACTCCAGGACCTTAATGTGCTTCTTCTTGAGCCACTCCTTTGTTGCCTTGGCCGTGTGTTTTGGGTCATTGTCATGCTGGAATACCCATCCACGACCCATTTTCAATGCCCTGGCTGAGGGAAGGAGGTTCTCACCCAAGATTTGACGGTACATGGCCCCGTCCATCGTCCCTTTGATGCGGTGAAGTTGTCTGCGGTGAAGTTGTCTTGTCCCCTTAGCAGAAAAACACCCCCAAAGCATAATGTTTCCACCTCCATGTTTGACGGTGGGGATGGTGTTCTTGGGGTCATAGGCACAGCATTCCTCCTCCTCCAAACACGGCAAGTTGAGTTGATGCCAAAGAGCTCGATTTCGGTCTCATCTGACCACAACACTTTCACCCAGTTCTCCTCTGAATCATTCAGATGTTCATTGGCAAACTTCAGACGGCCCTGTAAATGTGCTTTCTTGAGCAGGGGGACCTTGCGGGCGCTGCAGTATTTCAGTCCTTCACGGCGTAGTGTGTTACCAATTGTTTTCTTGGTGACTATGGTCCTAGCTGCCTTGAGATCACTGACAAGATCCTCCCGTGTAGTTCTGGGCCGAGGGAGACCGTTATTTTGTGTTTCTTCCATTTGCGAATAATCGCACCAACTGTTGTCACCTTCTCACCAAGCTGCTTGGCGATGGTCTTGTAGCTCATTCCAGCCTTGTGTAGCTCTACAATCTTGTCCCTGACATCCTTGGAGAGCTCTTTGGTCTTGGCCATGGTGGAGAGTTTGGAAACTGATTGATTGATTGTCTTTTATACAGGTAACAAGCTGAGATTAGGAGCACTCCCTTTAAGAGTGTGCTCCTAATCTCAGCTCGTTACCTGTATAAAAGACACCTGGGAGCCAGAAATCTTTCTGATTGAGAGTGGGTCAAATACTAATATCCCTCATTAAAATGCAAATCAATGTATAACATTTTTGACATGCGTTTTTCAGGATTTTGTTGTTGTTATTCTGTCTCTCACTGTTCAAATAAACCTACCATTAAAATTATAGAATGATCATTTCTTTGTCAGTGGGCAAAGGTACAAAATCAGCAGGGGATCAAATACTTTTTTCCCTCACTGTATATACAGCGCCTTCGGAAAGTATTCATACCCCTTGACTTTTTACACATTTTGTTACGTTACAGCCTTATTCTAAAATGTATTCAATTGTTTTTTCCCCTCATCAATCTACACACGATACCCCATAATGAAAAACTGAAATATCACATTTACATAAGTATTCAGACCCTTTACTCAGTACTTTGTTGAAGCACCTTTGGCAGTGATTACAGCCTGGCTTCGACGAGGATGGCGGCCTCGCGACTAGCTCTTAGGAAACTTTGCGGTATTTTGTTTTTCTATGTATTCTTCAGAAAGTGTCCTTTTTTTTTTGCAAGCATTTCGCTACACCCGCAATAACATCTGCTAAACACGTGTATGTGACAAATAAAATTTGATTTGAAGTCTTCTTGGGTATGACACTACAAACTTGACACCAGTATTTGGGGAGTTTCTCCCATTCTTCTCTGCAGATCCTCTCAAGCTCTGTCAGGTTAGATGGGGAGTGTCGCTGCACAGCTATTTTCAGGTCTCTCCAGAGCTGTTCGATCGGGTTCAAGTCCAGGCTCTGGCTGGGCCACTCAAGGACATTCAGAGACTTGTCCCGAAGCCACTCCTGCATTGTCTTGGCTGTGTGCTTAGGGTCGTTGTCCTGTTGGAAGATTAACCTTCGCCCCCAGTCTGAGGTCCTGAGCGCTCTGGAGCAGGTTTTCATCAAGGATCTCTCTGTACTCTGCTCCGTTCATCTTTCCCTCGATCCTGACTAGTCTCCCAGTCCCTGCCGCTGAAAAACATCCCCACAGCATGATGCTGCCACCACCATGCTTCACTGTAGGGATGGTGCCAGGTTTCCTCCAGACGTGACGCTTGGCATTCAGGACAAAGAGCTCAATCTTGGTTTCATCAGACCAGAGAATCTTGTTTCTCATGGTCTGAGAGTCTTTAGGCAAACTCCAAGCGGGCCTCCTTTTACTGAGGATTGGTGGAGTGCTGCAGAGATGGTTGTCCTTCTGGAAGTTTCTCCCATCTCCACAGAGGAACTCTGGAGCGATGTCAGAGTGACCATTGGGTTCTTGGTCACCTCCCTGACCAAGGCCCTTCTCCCCAGATTGCTCAGTTTGGCCGGGCGGCCAGCTCTAGAAAGAGTCTTGGTGGTTCCAAACTTCTTCCATTTAAGAATGATGGATGCCACTGTGTTCTTGGAGACCTTCAATGCTGCAGAAATGTTTTGGTACCCTTCCCCAGATCTCTGCCGCGACACAATCCTGTCTCGGAGCTCTACGGACAATTCCTTCGACCTCATGGCTTGGTTTTTTCTCTGACATGCACTGTCAACTGTGGGACCTTATATAGACAGGTGTGTGCCTTTCCAAATCATGTCCAAGACATTTCCCACAGGTGGACTCCAATACAGTTGTAAAAACATCTCAAGGACGATCAATGGAAACAGGATGCACCTGAGCTCAATTTCAAGTCTCATAGCAAAGGGTCTGAATACTTATGTAAAGATCTTTATTTTTAATACATTTGCAAAAATGTCTAAAAACCTGTTTTTTCTTTGTCATTATGGCGTATTGTGTGTAGATTGATATTATCTATGCATAGTCACTTTAACTCTACCCACATGTACATATTACCTCAATTACCTCGACTAACCTGTGCCCCCGCACATTGACTCTGTACCGGTACCCCCTGTATATAGCCTCCATACTGTTATTTTATTTTACTGCTGTTCTTTAATTATTCGTTTTTTTTTTTTTTTCCTTATCTATTTTTTACTTAATACTTATTTTTCTTAAAACTGCATTGTTGGTTATGGGCTTGTAAGTAAGCATTTCACTGTAAGGTCTACACCTGTCGTATTCGGTGCATGTGGCAAATAAAAATTGATTTGATTTGATTTGACAGAGAGAGAGAGAGAGAGAGAGAGAGAGAGAGAGAGAGAGAGAGAGAGAGAGAGAGAGAGAGAGAGAGAGAGAGAGAGAGTGTGAGAGAGGGAGAGAGTAGATAAACGTACTGTAGAGAGACAATGGAAGGAGCAGCGTTGATGTCTCCAGACACTGTGTCCAGTATCTCCACAGCGTTCTGCAGCTCCAGCTTCTTGTACAGCGCCACAATGCTAGACTCTGCCCGGTTATCCCTGATCAGGATCTTACGCAGGATCCGGTTATTAAACTTCAGAAACCTGACAAAGAGGGCAGATACTAAACATTATCACAGACAGTCACAGACAGAGGCATTTCATAATACCCATGGAAGCAATATTAAACTCATGCCTTGGTGTTCACACAAAGTTATAGAAACTGGATAAGCTCCTCCCAAAGTCCTCCAACAGGCCAAGTGGTGTATGGTCGTGGAAACTAAAGGAGAGAGGGAATGTGCTTTGCTTCCTGGTATGACGACAAGTTCTGACTAGGAGAGTTGACCTAAGCTGACTTAAAAAGGATTCCAGACAAACCCTTCCTGGTGTACAGAGGGGTGTAGTGAGGATATGGGTAATGGGGGGGGTAGGGGTGTATTGTTACTATACCAACTCTAGGTGTGTGGAAGGACCGTACATTTGTTTGGGACATAGGGGGAAGAGTAGAAGCCACTCATGAGAAAGTTGCAGCTCAAAGGAACACGACACCGCATTCCAGTAAAATGTCAAGCCATGCTTTCACAGACAGAACAATGGCAATGAAAAAACAAAAACCGCAGACAGCAAAATCTAGAACGCAGAAAAACTTTAATCTCACCCCCAGTTCACTAGGGAAACAGGTAGGGACTGAGCAATGTTAAAAGGAAACAAAATATACAACCAGTGATATTTGATTAATATGTAGCATCAAAAGTCACTTCCTTCACTTAATCTTTACTGCTCTTTAAATTAAAATTAAATTAAAATTAATATGCCATTTAGCAGACGCTTTTATCCAAAGCGACTTACAGTCATGCGTGCATACATTTTTGTGTATGGGTGGTCCCGGGGATCGAACCCACTACCTTGGCGTTACAAGCGCCGTGCTCTACCAGCTGAGCTACAGAGGACCACACAGAGGACCTTTAAACACAGGTTAGGTGAAGGCATATGATGCCCCTAAGGAAGTCATTTTTAAGTAAGTAGTCAGGGCAGATGTATGAAAGGTGACGAGGAGAGGAAGCCAAATAAGAAAAATAAGAAAATATATATATTTTATTGTCACATACACCAGATAGGTGCAGGGAAATGTGTTGTTTAACAGGATCAGCCATAATAGTACGGCACAGCTGGAGCAAATTAGGGTTAAGTGCCTTGCTCAAGGGCACATCAACAGATTTTTCACCTTTGTCGGCTCGGGTATTCAAACCAGACCTGCCTCCCTAAACAATGGTACCCTGGGAGTAGGTGGACAGGAAGTGATGAAACAGGAAAAAGAAGCTCTTACTTGTCCTTCCAGTAGTAGTGGCTCCACTGGCCACAGAGGTCCTCTACCCCAGCGATGGTGTGCTCCATGAGCTGAGGGATGAGAGGGGAGGGGTTACAGGTGGCTACACACACAGTGAGCCAAAACATAGCATATACTGCAGACTGGAACTGTGCACTGTACAGTAAAAACAACAGCCCAATGACAAGAAAACAAACAAACACTATTTCTTGACCTACCCTGGAGTGGATCTCTACGTTGATGGTGTCCAGGTTGCGGTTGGTTCTGCGGACGTTGATAAACTCGATCAGCGGCCGTATGCTGATTCCCTGTGGACAGGAGCAGGAGATCAATGGTTCTGGTCAGATAGTTATTACTAAACCAGGCATCTAGATCACTTCTGGATCACTTTTGGATCACTTCTCTCCTACCTGGATGAAGACTGTGAACATGATCATACAGATGGTGGTGGTGACAAAGAGTTTCTTGCGGCCAATGCTGTCTGGAAGGGTGAAGACCAGGGCAAAGGAGATTGCCCCTCGCAGGCCACCGTAACCCAGAATAAACTGGTCCTTGAAGTTGAAGGGGATGGTGCGGAAAGGGTTAATGATCTGGGTCAGCACCAGGACACCTGGGAGGAGTGGAGGTAAAGGGTGAAAGGTTAAAGGTGAGAATCAGGATGTTTCACTCCATATTCAAACTGATCAGCCTGAGTAAGGCACTGCACAGATTGGCTCATCTTTCTAAGTGAACTCACAAGACACTTTGTCATAGCCTCTGCACCACCCCTCCCCAAAAACACACACACTCTCCCCCTCTTACCCAGGCCTCTCCACACGAAGGCGAACAGCAGTGTGAACATGATGTAGCCCCAGTTCCACTCGTGTTCTGTTGTTATGGTGACCACGCCCAGGAAGAAGAAGATGAGGGTCTCTGAGATGGTGCCCAGCATTTTGACCACATGGCGGATAGTGGTGCAGGACCGCTGGGACACATTCTCCTCCACATAGTACTTCATGGTCAGGGCACAGGTCACAATGCTGTGGACAGACGTAACACAGAGTCATCAGTGGTGTGTGTGTGTGTGTGTTTTAGTGTATGCATGTGTGTTTTCCTGCATGTATACGTGTGTGTAGGCACAATGTGCATGCTCATTCCGTCACTCACGCCATAATGCTGGAGATGGAGAACAGCTCTGCCACAAGGTAGGCCAGGTAGCTGTACATAAAGATAAAGAGGGGTTCTATCTCCCTGACGTTAGAGGTGAAACGCGTGGTGAAGGAGGCTACGAAGCCAAAGATGACACCAAAGCCCAGACCCCCCATGCCCACCACGAAGAACCTAGCCACGCCCAGAAATACATCCACCGGCTCCACCTCCGGCATATCTGCTACGAAGTTAAACATGTTGTACAACACCTGGAGAGAGAGAGAGAGAGAGAGAAAGAGAGAGAGAGAGAGGGACCCACACGGAGAGAGGGGGGGAGAGAGAGGGAGAGAGAGAGGGAGAGGAAGAGTCAGACAGACAGACAGACCCCCTGTCTGAAGTCATGGATCAGAAACAGGGGTCAAGAACTCCAATGACTTTATTATCCTGATAAATCACTAAGTCATGTGTGTTTGAACTGTTGTGTTTACTATGTGATATCTACACAGTATCTAGCATGACTCCTGAACAAAAGAACACTGTGGCAAGAAAGAGCCTTTGTTTTTTTCTGCGACTGTTCCAACTTCAATATTAATCATAAACCTGGGTGGAATTTCACCCTACCGTTCATAAATAAAAATATTTAGCCTGTAGATTTGTTAAGGAAATCAACATATATACTGAACAAATATATAAACGCAACATGTAAAGTGTTGGTCCCATGTTTCATGAGCTGAAATAAAAGATCCCAGAAATGTTCCATACGCACAAAAAGCTTCTATCTCCCAAATTTTGTGAACAAATTTGTTTACATCCCGGTTAGTGAGAATTTCTACCATGCCAAGATAATCCATCCATTTGACAGGTGTGGCATATCAAGAAGCTGATTAAACAGCATGATCATTACACAGGTGAACCTTGTGCTGGGGACAATAAAAGGCCACTCTAAAATGTGCAGTTTCGTCACACAACACAATGCCACAGATGTCTCAAGTTTTGAGGGAGCGTGCAATTGGCATGCTGACTGCAGGAATGTCTACCAGAGCTATTGCCAGAGAATTGAATGTTAATTTCTCTACCATAAGCCGCCTCCAACGTCGTTTTAGAGAATTTGGCAGTATGTCCAACCGGCCTTACAACCGCAGACCATGTGTAACCATGCCAGCCCAGGACCTCCACATCCAGCTTCTTCACCTGCGGGATTGTCTGAGACGAGCCACTCAGACAGCTGATGAAACTGTGGGTTTGCACAACTGAGGAATTTCTGCTCAAACTGTCAGAAACCGTCTCAGGGAAGCTCATCTGTGTGCTCGTTGTCCTCACCAGGGTCTTGACCTGACTGCAGTTAGGCGTTGTAACCGACTTCAGTTGGCAAATGCTGACCTTCAATGTCCACTGGCACGCTGGAGAAGTGTGCTCTTCACGGATTAATCCCAATTTCAACTGTACCGGGCGTCGTGTGGGTGAGCGATTTGCTGATGTCAACGTTGTGAACAGAGTGCCCGATGGTGGCGGTGGGGTTATGGTATGGGCAGGCATAAGCTATGGAGAACGAACACAATTGCATTTTATCGATGGCAATTTCAATGCACAGAGATACCGCGACGAGATCTTCAGGCCCATTGTCGTTCCATTAATCTGCCACCATCACCTCATGTTTCAGCATGATAATGCACGGCCCCACGTCACAAGGATATGTAAACAGTTCCTGGAAGCTGAAAATGTCCCAGTTCTTCCATGGCCTGCATATTCACCAGACATGTCACCCATTGAGCATGTTTGGGATGCTCTGGATCGACGTGTATGACAGCGTGTTTCAGTTCCCCCCAATATCCAGCAACTTCGCACAGCAATTGAATAGGAGTGGGACAACATTCCACAGTCCACAATCAACAGCCTGATCAACTCTATGCGAAGGAGATGTGTTGCGCTGCATGAGGCATATTGTCATCACACCAGATACTGACTGGCTTTCTAATCCACGGGCCAACCTTTTTTTTAAGGTATATGTGACTAACCGATGAATATCTGTATTCCCAGTCATGTGAAATCCATAGATAAGGGCCTAAGGAATTTATTTCAATTGACTGATTTCCTTATATGAACTGTAACTCAGTAAAATCTTAGAAATGGTGCATGTTGCGTTTATATATTTTTGTTCAGTGTACTTCAGAGTCCTACATTTCTGAGTGTTTATAAATGTTAGACACGTTGATCAGTGAGCGTTTATAAATGTTAGACACATTGATCAGTGAGCGTTTATAGATGTTAGATCCGTTGATCAGTGAGCGTTTATAGACGTTAGATCCGTTGATCAGTGAGCATTTATAGACGTTAGATCCGTTGATCAGTGAGCGTTTATAGACGTTAGACACATTGATCAGTGAGCGTTTATAGAAGTTAGACCCGTTGATCAGTGAGCGTTTATAGACGTTAGATCCGTTGATCAGTGAGCGTTTATAGACGTAAGACACATTGATCAGTGAGCGTTTATAGAAGTTAGACCCGTTGATCAGTGAGCGTTTATAGACGTTAGATCCATTGATCAGTGAGCATTTATAGACGTTAGACCCATTGATCAGTGAGCGTTTAGATGTTAGACCCGTTGATCAGTGAGCGTTTATAAACGTTAGACCCATTGATCAGTGAGCGTTTATAGACGTTAGACCCGTTGATCAGTGAGCGTTTATAGACGTTAGATCCGTTGATCAGTGAGCGTTTATAGACGTTAGACCCGTTGATCAGTGAGCGTTTATAGACGTTAGACACATTGATCAGTGAGCGTTTATAGAAGTTAGACCTGTTGATCAGTGAGCGTTTATAGACGTTAGACACATTGATCAGTGAGCGTTTATAGGCGTTAGATCCGTTGATCAGTGAGCGTTTATAGATGTTAGACCCATTGATCAATGAGCGTTTATAGACATAAGACACATTGATCAGTGAGCGTTTATAGAAGTTAGACCCGTTGATCAGTGAGCATTTATAGACGTAAGACACATTGATCAGTGAGCGTTTATAGAAGTTAGACCCGTTGATCAGTGAGCGTTTATAGACGTAAGACACATTGATCAGTGAGCGTTTATAGAAGTTAGACCCGTTGATCAGTGAGCATTTATAGACGTTAGATCCGTTGATCAGTGAGCGTTTATAGACGTTAGATCTGTTGATCAGTGAGCGTTTATAGACGTAAGACACATTGATCAGTGAGCGTTTATAGACGTTAGACCCGTTGATCAGTGAGCGTTTATAGACGTAAGACACATTGATCAGTATGGTGTTTATAGACGTTAGACCCGTTGATCCTGTAATGCCACCCTGCTGTGACCCTAATTGTGTAGACTTGCCCCCAGGACACTGATCAGTTAGAATTTGGGGAGGGTAAGCTGATCCTAGACCTGCACCCCTGGTACAGTCCTGTGTTTGTACTGAGAATGTGACAGACAGGGGAACTGACGGAGCTTTCTCAGCTCATTTGTTTACCAGCTCTCTGTTGATGTTTCTGACTGTGTTAGTTCCTTATTGAATGGTATGTTTGTAGATGTGTCTGATATACAAGACACATATTCCAGGACTGACAAATGAATGTATGCATAGACTCATTGTACTCTATTGCCTGCTTTGTTCTGGCTCATCCTGTCTGAGCAATCTGTTTAGTGATGTTACCACTGGTCAGTGATCTAGTTAGTGACCTAGTACCCTGGTTGGTGCCTCTCTGGTTATTTAACTGTTTGTCCTGGCAGAGGCAGGTGCACTCATTAGTTTGCTGGCTAGTGACCTGGTTAGTGCACTGGTTAGTGCACTGCAACCCTGGTTAGTGCCCTACCACCTGTCCTCTCTCTGTGTGTGTTCCAGCAGTTCTACTCCGTCAGTAGAAGCCACACCTCGTCTCTCTCTGGTGTCCAGGGGAAGTGTTTGTCCTTGTTCTCTCCACTCCATTACTGAGTACTAAACATAAGAACTAAGCAACTAGGGATTTACATGGAATTACATACATACAGTGCTATGAAAAAGTATTTTCCCCCTTTCTAATTTTCTCTACTTTTGCATATTTGTGATACTGAATGTTATCAGATCTTCAACCAAAACCTAATATTAGATAAAGGGAACATAAGTGAACAAATAACACAACAATTACATATTTATTTCATTTATTTCATAAACAAAGTTATGCAACACCCAATTCCCCTGTGTGAAAAAGTAATTGCCCCCTTACACAATAACTGGTTGAGCCACCTTTAGCTGCAATGACTCCAACCAAATGCTTCCTGTAGTTGTTGATCAGTCTCTCACGTCGCTGTGGAGGAATTTTTGGCCCACTCTTCCATGCAGAACTGCTTTAACTCAGTGACGTGTGGGTTTTCAAGCATGAACTGCTCATTTCAAGTCCTGCCACAACATCTCAATTGGGATTAGGTCTGGACTTTGACTAGGCCATTCCAAAACGTCCAATTTGTTGCTTTTTAGCAATTTTCATGTAGACTTGATTGTGTGTTTTGGATCATTGTCTTGCTGCATGACCCAGCTGCGCTTCAGCTTCAGCTCACAGACGGATGGTCTTACATTCTCCTGTAGAATTCTCTGATACAGGGCAGAATTCATGGTTCCTTCTATTAAGGCAAGTCGTCCAGGTCCTGAGGCAGCAAAGCATCCCCAAACCATCACACCACCACCACCATGCTTGACCTTTGGTATGATCCCATACACAAAAAATGTATGCACGCATGACTGTAAGTCGCTTTGGATAAAAGCGTCTGCTAAATGGCATATTATATTATGTTTTTACTGTGGAATGCAGAGTTTGGTTTTCGCCAGGCATTACTGGAACCATGTCGTCCAAAAAGTTATACTTGTGAATCATCTGTCCATAGAACGTTCTTCCAAGAGTCTTGATGATCTGATCATCCTGGTGCTTTTTGGCAAACTTGAGTCAACTTTTTGGACGAGATGGGTCCCATTATGCCTGGCGAAAACCAAACACTGCATTCCACAGTAAGAACATCATACCAAAGGTCAAGCATGGTGGTGGTGCGTGATGGTTTGGGGATGCTTTGCTGCCTCATGACCTGGACGACTTGCCTTAATAGAAGGAACCTTGAATTCTGCTCTGTATCAGAGAATTCTACAGGAGAATGTCAGACCATTCGTCTGTGAGCTAAAGCTGAAGCGCAGCTGGGTCATGCAGCAAGACAATGATCCAAAACACACAATCAAGTCTACATGAACATTTCTAAAAAGCAACAAATTGGTTTTGGAATGGCCTAGTCAAAGTCCAGACCTAATCCCAATTGAGATGTTGTGGCAGGACTTGAAACGAGCAGTTCATGCTTGAAAACCCACACGTCACTGAGTTAAAGCAGTTCTACATGGAAGAGTGGGCCAAAATTCCTCCACAGTGACGTGAGAGACTGATCAACAACTACAGGAAGCATTTGGTTGGAGTCATTGCAGCTAAAGGTGGCACAACCAGTTATTGAGTGTAAGGGGGCAATTACTTTTTCACACAGGGGAATTGGGTGTTGCATAACTTTGTTTATGAAATAAATGAAATAAATATGTAATTGTTGTGTTATTTGTTCACTTATGTTCCCTTTATCTAATATTAGGTTTTGATTTAAGATCTGATAACATTCAGTATCACAAATATGCAAAAGTAGAGAAAATTAGAAAGGGGGCAAATACTTTTTCATAGCACTGTACATACACGTGAGTTTGATTCCTTTAATTGACTGATATTCCTTAAAGGAAGAATGAGACCTAAAAGGGGGAAATCAAAGCTCCATCTGCATGTGCTGCACAATGGCGGTATCTGATGTCCCCATACTTGTTGAACAATCTCTCTCTACACACAACACACACACCAGTCTGTGGCAGAAAAACAGTCTGATATACACGCCAACACTGATGTACGTTATATTCCACCTGATACCTAGCCAACGGCCCTGGCCAAAGAGAGTTTGTGACCTCAGGAATCAGTGTGGTGGCATCTGAACGATCACACATAAATCAAGAAACACACAGACAGTCTTTTATATGTGGACTTCCTGGATACTTAAGCTGCTAGAGCCAAAGAGTCTGTGATTGGATAGATTCCTCGACATCCACTGAAACCTGAGCTCAGTCTTTACAGAGAACACAATCACCAGAGAGGTGAAATACAGGTTTGACTCAGTTCAACACACTAGGAGTGTTTCTCAAAATGCATACTACCGTGCTCCGAGCATGCAAATTGGAGCAGGGAAGGGTCGGAGTATGAGTCCAAATCAAAGTATGCGAAAGGGCATGGAGGGCACTGCTCGAATGCGTACTCTGTTTGAAGCGTTTGCTAAATGGCATATTATTTGTACATATTTTGAAGCATGCATCGATGTAAGCTTCAAGAGAAAGTATGCAAAGAAATATGACAAAACCACGTAAAAAATGATGCACATTTTCTTGAGCTGAAGCAAGAGAAACTACACTCCGACTTCGGAATGAAATGCTGCATATTCACATCTCATATGTTGCCAGACTACATTATTTTATCTTGATATGTTAATAAATACATGCTGTGTTAATTTTGGCATGTTTACCTGCCTACGTATCGTAGATTGCAAGCCCATAATAAGTCAATAGGTCTAACTGGCTAGCTACAAGTACTGTTAGCTAGCCAGATAGCCACAAAGAATTGTTAGCTAGCTACCCTCGAAGAATTTATATCTTGTATAATATTAGTTTCATGTCCATTTTTCCTGTTAAACTATCTGGTTAGCTACATTATTATCTAGCTGATAATTATCAAGTAAAATGTTTTCTTTGTGTATATCTTGTTTCGTCTATTGTTGCCATTGTCCTGGCTGGAAGAAGGTTCAGTGAATGGGGAGGTGAAGCGTGAGGTAATACAGTAGGGGGAGTGTGAGTGCTTCTCAAATATATTGTTTTATGCATTCTCCACACTCTTGTCCTCACAAGAACGTACTCAGGAGAATGTGGTCGCAGAATGCACTCGGAGCATGAGAGTGTGGACCATGGTAGTATGCATATTGAGAAACACTCTATTATAGACACTAAGCCGGTAGTTCAGTGACTGGTCTTGAAACCTCCTTCAGTCCACTCATCCATGTTAAGATATAGTTTGGAATCTATGAACATTATGTTGACTGAGGACTGGGAGGAGCAGGAGTATCAATGTTGTTCAAGTGTTGCATGTGTTGGAAGGTCTACCTGTCTGTCAAAGCTTTCAATTACGGTAACTAAACTGTGCTGCTGGCACCAGCACATCAGGAATGGTTTAAGGGTCTTGTTTCTGGTGCTTTGCTGACCTATAAAACAGCACTCAGCCTGGAGGTGTCACTGTGATGTCATTGGTCAGTTATGAGAACAAGCAGTCAAAGGCAGAGAACCAAAGAATGCAGTTATCCAGACAGGCTGACATCACGTGTAGCAACAAGTGTCTCTTTGTAACCATCTCACTTCCATTCTATCTGCACCTCGATGTACAGTAAGTCACTCTGCCAAACACAATGATGTACTACTGCTCACAACGGGGACACCTTGTTCAATAGGCATTTCCAGAACACAACAATGTACTCATTGGGTGCTGCACATCTGACACACACACACACACATTCTATCTTCTATCTCTCACACTCACTCACTCTCTCTCTCTCTCACACGCACACACAAACACACACTCACCACAGTGACAGCATCATTGAACAGGCACTCTCCAAACACCACGATGTAGAGCTGCTCGTTAACAGAGACATCCTCGAACACGCTGAGTACGGCCACTGGGTCCACAGCTGAGATGATGGTGGCAAACAGCAAGTTCTCCTGAAGGTTAATGTCCTGCACCTCAAACGCCTCGATCTGACACACCGCATACAGAGACATCCCTATCCCAATGCTGTTCCACAGGGTGCCCACCACTGCAAACCAAAGCACCTGTAGGCAGAAGATGGTATGGGAACTTCCATTGTTCATTGGGGCATAATGTGAAACATTATATGGCAAATGGTTCACCTACCAGAATGGAATAAAGCAAGTATATTCCTGTATTGGTTGAAATGTAGGCTAATTCTTCGGGTCAGTTATCCCAGAAACAGATTAAGCCTATTCCAGGACTAAAAAGCACTAGAGCCCTTTTAACCTTTAGAGCACTTTTTAGTCCTGGACTATAGGCTTGATCAGTGTCAGGGAAACGGGCCCCTTGAGTCCCTCCAGAGACCATAATTAGTATTGATATTAGCACATAAAACCATCATACCGTGCCCACGTTCTCGAAGAATGGCCGTGTGGGCATGAAGTATCCAGACTCCAGTACGATGGGAGGCAGCATATAGAGGAAAAAGACGTTGGAGCTGAGCACAGCAGGGGGCTCCTCGTGGACAGAGTGCATGATGGCCCCTACGATCAGACCAATACTGATCAGGAGACATGACTCTGGGACCCAGAAGGTAACCTTGTGGTATACATGGAAACCTGGGAGAGAGAGAGGTTGAAGGTCTGATACTGTACATGGCAGCTACACTATACGTACAAAAGTATGTGGACACCCTTTCAAATTAGTGGATTCTATTTCAGCCACACCCGTTGCTGACTGGTGTATAAAATTGAGCACACAGACATGCAATCTCCATAGATAAACATTGGCAGTAGAATGGCCTTACTGAAGAGCTCAGTGACTTTCAATGTGGCACCATCATAGGATGCCACCTTTCCAACAAGTCAGTTCGTAGGTTAGGATGGACACATTAACCCTAGATCTGTGTCAAAGGGCAACTTCTACAACTGCCAATATATTTTTCATTCCCATCAGTAGCGGTGTCAGGTTTTATCTAACTAGCTAACGCTGGGTAGTTCTGGCTGTGTGAAAAACTGATATAGAATGCTTTGAAACCAAGAATACTTCCCTGCTAGTACAGAATTACTTGCCCAATCACTGCCTAGGGGAAGATCTCAATTTCATACTCCTCGCGTCCTCTCTCTTCTCTCATCGCCTTCTCAAAACCCATTGGATGAGAAGTTCAGAGGGGAGGGACCTCTGGCTTTCTCATCCAATGGGTTCTGAGAAGGAGACGAGGAGAGAGGACGCTTAGAGTCTGAAATTGAGATCTTCCCTTAGTCTTCATCATAGAGTCAGCAAATTAGCATTGGATGTGCCACCAGTCAAGATAGAGAGAAAAAAGAGAACATAATAGTTTTTTTCAAAGGAGTGCAAAGATTAAGTAAGAAGTAAATGTAAGGTTCTTGGCAACTGCCCACACACCACCCCTGGCAAAGGCTAACGCATACAAACCTAACACACACAAAATGCATCATACCGGTTGCATTTCTGTATTTTGAAAGTTATACATCTTGAAAACTTGATTGCTGACATGCAAAACATTTTGGGACTATATCAACAACGGACTAATGAAGAAAATACCAAAAGTTTTTGAGTGAAACTTTCCTTTGAGTCTAGAGGGTCTATTGCATGTGTTAACTTCATGCAGGAGAGAGGCAGATATGATGATATATTTTTGTATTATTGTGTAGTGGAGGTTGATTAATTTCAGTTTGACCTTTCATGCCTACCTTTTTTGTTGTTGTATTAAAATAGTTTTTAACTGTGTATGTTGCTGGCTATTATTACAGTATAATAACTGTATTATAAATTGAAAATATTATGTTAAGTCTCAACCCATACAGTATGTAGAGCAGCAGTAGTAACAACCTGACAGGGGAACTGAGAAAAAGGCTAGGAAATTAACCATACAGTAGCAGAGAAAGAGTATAAAATGGATGTTTAATCCAATATAACCACATTAACAGTCACACTGGTATTCAGTACAGTATGAAAGGCCATGGCCCTAAGACTGATTGGACTGTACCAGTGTAAGTGCCCCTCTGCAATGTAATATTTGTCTGTATCCTTTTCTCAAAATACACTAGAAATTAGCCGACCCCCATAGCAAAATATGTCCCCCCTAATGTCTGAGTCAATCCTATGCCCTTGCCCATCAGAAATGTTACACCTTACCACGAAACTGAGGTGACTTGAAGATTGAAAGGGCAAATACCTTATCTTATTATTTCTCACAGAGTTGTTTGTCCATGGTCGTTTACTTTGCTTACCAATCTTGGCGAATGACGCGAGCAGCACCCAAAGCGTGACCTCAAACGGCACCTGTATACGGAGATAATTCATTGTGAAGACCGGGAGATTCGATTTCTCCGCGTCTGGAAACGCTTGTGGACCCTCCGCGTGCTTGACAGGGGGCAGGGCGGTCACGGTACCAGGGGGTTTGGATTGAATCTCCGTGTATGATCCACATGGTAGACTCAGGAGAACCAATCCGATGGTTAAAAAGTACACTGACAGTTTCATCTGGCCAAGTCCTCCCATAGTGCTCATACAACCAAAATATTTAAAACCTACTTGACTGAGAATTGATAAGCAGCTTTGAGCTATAAGAGGTCTACAGAAGTCGGGTGGCTGAGCCCCTCACGCATGCACTCACTCCATCCAAGGCTATCGAGTCAAAAACCCAGAGGACGGCGGTGGCACTTCATGAACTCCAAACTTCACCAAATGCCATTATTTATTATAAAATCAAGAGTACAATCCTCAATAAAACAATGATAAAATATACTATATTTCCATGCTTAAAATCTTCACTGTAGGATAGAACACATTCCAGTTTGCCAAACAAAGTGTTTCTCCCAAACGTACTGTTTTTGGTGATGACAGTCCTTAACCGATACCCACCGGCTACCTGCACCTGTGGCGCGTGAACGCCCAATCCGATAGGGGCGCGGCCTGGAACAGTTCTGATTGGAGCAGCACACAAGTAAATCACAAAGTACCGCCTGATTGTATTTCGGTCACTGAGGTTTCGGTAGGGCTATGGGCAATTCAATGGACACTTTCCTTTTCTCATAGTTTAGGGGCCTGGGTTTCAAGTTTCAACTGTAGTGCTGCTAAACAAAGGATGGAACAATAGAAACCACACGAAAAAGGCTCAAAGAGGACCTCAAAGATGACCTCACAATCTCAGCTGTAGCCTAGAGTGGAAGGATTTACCTGGGTATGTCTTTACAGGCTAGGCTGATATTCATATTGGCCATATTATGTTCTTATTAGCCTACAAATCATTGGCTTGAAATTGGTATAAAACCTGTGCAAACTGTATTTATGATTATATGACAATATTTTAGGTTGACAATAATTATATTACACAACATCTGATATATCATATGCCTTTGTTTTATTTGCCTGCTTACTTACAATCAGGATTATGCCTCATTATAATTAGACAGTAATTCCAATTAGACTGGTTTGGATTTCTCCATGACCAATATGGGTGCATAGGATATGAACACGTCATAAGCCATGTCAAAAATGTTTAGAATTGCAGGAGATTAGCTATAAAACTGCCGCACATTTTCCTCTCTGCCCCATGGCAATATGTGTAGAATTGCAAGAAATTAGCTATAAGCAGTGGTGGAAAAAGTACCCAATTGTGATTTACATTTTAGTCATTTAGCAGACGCTCTTATCCAGAGCGACTTACAGTTAGTGAATACATATTTTTTTATACTGGCCCCCCGTGGGAATCGAACCCACAACCCTGGCGTTGCAAACGCCATGCTCTATCAACTGAGCTACATCCCTGCCGGCCATTCCCTCCCCTACCCTAATTGTGCGCCGCCCATGAGTCTCCATGTCGCGGCAGGCTGCAACAGAGCCTGGATTCGAAACAGGATCTCTAGTGGCACAGTTAGCACTGCGATGCAGTGCCTTAGACCACTGCGCCACTCAAGAGTAAGCTTCAATACTTCAATAAAAGTATAAATACCTTAATAGAAAGTTACTCAAGTAAAAGTGAAAGTCAGACAGTAAAATATTACTTGAGTAAAAGTCTAAAACTATTCGGTTTTAAATATACTTCAGTATCAAAAGTAAATGTAATTTCTAAAATATGCTTAAGTATCGAAAAGAAAAGTAAAAGTATAAATCATGGAAGATTCCTCATATTAAGCAAAGCAGATGTCACCATATTCTTGTTTATAAAGTTTACGGATAGCCAGGGACACACTCCAACACTCAGACATTATTTACAAAAGATGTATTTGTGTTTAGTGAGTCCGCCAAACCATAGGCAGTAGGGATGACCAAGTGTTCTCTTGATAGGTGCTTGAATTTGATCATTTTCCTGTCCTGCTAAGCATTCGAAATGTAACGAGTTGTCAGGGAAAATGTATGGAATAAAAAGTACAATATTTTCTTTAGGAATGTATTGAAGTAAAAGTTGCAAAAAAATATAAATAGTAAGGTAAAGTACAGACACCGCAAAAAACTACTTAAGTAGTACTTTAAAGTATTTTTACTTAAGTACTTTACACCACTGGCTATAAGACTGCAAATGTTTTTCTTTGCCCCATGGCAACATGTGTAGAATTGACAAGGCTTTCTCAGCTCTTGCAGGGGCCCCGCGAAACTGCGGTATGCCACTGCTACAAATGGGGGACAGTGGGTAAAAATGTAAATCAGTGCATATTTGTAGGAATGTGCATAGCCTATGATAGAATAGTAATAGCCTAAATGAATATTGCAGCGCGAAAATACACCACAAGATGGTAGTAGAATTGCAGATGTCATCTAGTGGTCCCTTGAAGCTCAGTTGGTAGAGCATGGCGCTTGCAACGCCAGGGTTGTGGGTTCGTTTCCCACGGGGGGCCAGTATGAAAATGTATGCACTCACTAACTGTAAGTCGCTCTGGATAAGATCGTCTGCTAAATGACTAAAATGTAAAATGATCTAGTGGACAGAAGCCCAGAAGGAGAATATATCCCAGTCCCCAGAAGTGGAACACGATTTTAAAGCCACAACTTGACTTTGTTTTGGTATTATTGTAATTATATATTTTTTAAAATATTTTAATCTAATTTAGGCTTGAAGTAAATGTGGAATCATAATTGCAAATCAGTATGGTTTCCATCCAACCATTTCATGCAGATTAATTAACTAATGCGTGAAAAAAGTCACAACTGGGCTGGTTGATGGAAACAGGAAATGCCGGTTCAATTGTATAAATGCCAACAGACAATTTGTTCGTTCGACATGGTGGGATCTTTTTATGTAGGTAAAATTAATTATGCGAGAAATGGCGGTGGAAACGCCTTTAAGCGCAAATATAAATATAATAAGCATCATATCGTAGTTAATTTGGAGTCACTCGATGATATGGTGTGTGGTCCTCCCACTATGATTTGGGAACGTATGCTGTTTATTAGGCTAGAGATTAAATAAATGATGATGAACTTCACAGGTGGTGAACGTGCAAGGTGATGCTCCTTTCCAATAAATATCGAGGGTCTTATTCTGGTGACATGATGATCGATGCTTGGTTGCCGTTTGACAAATAAAAATAATATCGTTCTTATCCATAATAATCTCATAATGTTGGTAGCCTAACCACTGTATCTGTGAGCTGTTGGCTAGAGTGCACATGCCAAGACCAGAGTGGGCACATTTGCTATATACCGCAACAGTTTTTGTGACAAAACATTAGAGTTCAAAATGCGATGGAAACTATTTTAAATTGTATTTTTCATTCAGTACGTCGGAATTTAACCGCAAAAGTTATTTTTATGCGCACTACATCATCACGCACAGCCTTTTATCGGCAATAAGTCAGTTTGATGGAAACACATCTCTGGTGGGAAAATGTGCATATTGTTTTATGTAGATTTTAGAATATTCGCATGAAAATCTGTGGCAAATTGGATGGAAACCTAGTTTATGTCAGTAACAACATCACCATAATTTATGAAGCACAAAACTGACTGCAGACGGAGCGTTAAATCGAAATGTGTCACTTGGAGTATAAACTAGGGCGAGTCGTATATAAACCCTGGATTGCGGACGCAATAAATTGACTATTGAAAGGCTTTGAAGCCACCGGTCGGCCATATTAGAACTTCCCAGTAGACGCAGTCTTGCATAGGAATTAATAGAATTCAACAATATTTCAATTAAATGTTTCAAGGACAAAATTACATGTATTTAAGTATGTTTGTTGTTGTAGTGGGGATAGTAACATTAGTAATCTGAAAAAATCATACTTTAAGGAAAATGTGTTTAAATATATATATATATATATATATATATATATATATATATATATATATATTATTATTATTATTATTATTATTTTTATTTTTATTTTTATTTTTTATGTTTAGCTTACATAATATCATTTAAAAGTATGCATTAAGGTGTCTTGGATATAATACATGTGGCAAAACAAATGTAGACATAAATAAATGCATTTTTATAGCTTCCAAAATATTTCTTACAAGGTTAGGCAGTGCCAAGATGGAGGCACGGTGGCATCAACACAGTGCCCCTTAAATCATTCTAGTGTATATATAAATCATTGGTCTTGTACCACTGCAGACTCCGTCGTTTCAAGGAGGTACGGAGATGAGCATCACTAGGCTATCAAATAAGCAGCACACATAAACCTACGGTTTCAGTAGGGAGCCGTTACCCGTCTCCTAAAGTAAGTCTATTTAAATGCATATGTTTTTATCTCTGAAATATAATATATGTTTAGCAGAAAAGGATGGGGTTGCATAGGCATATATTGACAGCCCACAATAAACACGTCTGCGGTTGAGTTGAATCGCTATTCTGTGATGCCAAATACAGAATTTCTGTTTGCATGACATGACAATCCCGTTGTAGCCGATTTTTTGCTTATGTTGTGGTCGCTGTCTTTATAATGGGTACGGGAATGTGTAGGCATAACGGGACTGCTCATCAAAACTGGTGCTGCCAACAACTGGTTCCCATTGAATGATAGCAGGATAGCAGATTTCATCATGACGCAATCCGTGTTAAATGTCGGAGCATCATAGGCAATAACACGCTCATTGAGACTAATATAATAATAGTAATTGGATGATTGATTCACATATTTTTCCAATGATGTATTTTCTTTATGTCTGCATCCTATAGCCTATAGTCCTAGACTGAAACGGCAGGCGGTTTGTTGACGCCTCGATCAGTTTTACAAAGAACAGCGTCACTCAGGCCTACAGCAAGGGCAGTGTGTTTATATTTATCTGTGGGCTATGTCACTGCATGAACGACACTATGCTTCTAGAGAGCCGTAGCTGTGATCTTCATGATCTTTCAGCTGTTTATTGTGTGTGTGTGCATGTGTTCGTGTGATGAGTGTAGACTGATTACAGTTTTTGCCTATTGCTTACACACTTTTTGCAGAATTTGGCTCATTATGTCAAAACGCAACACACAAGCCAAACAGACATAGCACTTGGAGATTAACAACTCACCTATATGCCAAAATGAAACACTGTAATCAAAACTTAACACTCCTTTCTAAAAATGAAATTCTTTCAACAAAACCATACACACAAGCAACATTTGAATTACTCTTTCATATCACCAGCAACACACTGATGGGCTTTATATAAAACACTGCAGTCTTTGTGTTTCTATTTTTATTGTAATTTTATTGTCATTGTCTTCTGTAAAACTCAAAAGTAGAATTTCTGCAGTAATCAAACAGTATTTACAAAAAAGTTTTTACAAAAAAACAAACATTCTTACAGAAATTCTTAACATCACATTTAGCAACAAAACAAAAGTAAAAAAACAAAACAATTACTGGATAAATTGCTATTGGGGGGAAAAACATATACTTGTTTTGTGTGTGCGTGTGTGTGTGCGTGTGTGTGGTGGGGGGCGGGGAGGCTTATGGATCACGCCTTCTGTTCGGATCTGGCCACAAGATCTCGTCAACATCACAGGCGATGTCCTCGCGGGCTAGGCATCGGGGGAAAATATCGCCTTGTGTGCCGAATTCACCCTTGGATTGATCCCACCTCAATGTCTCCACATGCCTCTTCCATTGCTTGCAGAAGAGTCATGCGGGCATGTGGTTGCCGATCATATACTTTCCACCGCCACGCTGAAAATAATTCCTCGATTGCATTTAGAAAGGGGTTGTAAGGGGGCAGGTATAAAACTGTGAAATTATTATGGTTGTTGAACCAATCTCGGACCAGAGCAGCCCGGTGGAAACTAACATTATCCCAGATGACAACAAACCTTGGCTGCTGTGGTCTGTCCTGCACAACTGCATGTAGTGCATCTAGAAATGCAATGATCTGTCCTGTATTGTAGGGACCTAGAGTGGCATGATGATGCAGGACTCCTTGGACACTAATTGCAGCACACAAGGTGATATTTCCCCCACGCTGCCCAGGGACATTTACAACAGCCCTTTGTCCAACTACGTTACGGCCCCGACGCCTGGTTTTGGCCAGATTGAAGCCTGCCTCATCCACGTAGATGAACTCATGCGGCAGTTCGGCGGCATCAAACTCCAGAACTGTCTGTAACAGAAAATATTGAATAGTGTTACTGAAAACACGGGGGGCCAGTATGAAAAATGTATGCACTCACTAACTGTAAGTCGCTCTGGATAAGAGCGTCTGCTAAATGACTAAATGGAAATGGAAATGGAAAACGTGTGTAGTGTTTCGCAATAAGTGTGTTACAGAATTGCAAACAAAGTGCAAAGTTGACATTGTGTTTAAGCTATGGTTACACTGTGTTTAAGGTATGCTACAAGACGTTTAGGTATTGAAGCTTTGGTCTAAGCATTCGGTTTTAGTGTGTAAGCAATGGGCAAAAACTGTAAAGCCATTGACCTAAGCAGTGCAAGGCTATCTGTGTCCCTATCCAATCATTAACATAGACCCTCAGTCTACTAAGCAATAATGTATAGCTTCAACATCATTGAATTCTCCCCTCCCTGACCAGTGGTGTATGTGTGTGTGTGTTGTGTGTGTGTGTGTGTTGTGTGTGTGTGTTTGTGTGTGTGTGTGTTGTGTGTGTTGTGTGTTTGTGTGTGTGCGTGTTGTGTGTTGTTTGTGTTTGTGTGTGTGTTTGTGTGTGTTGTGTGTTGTGTGTGTGTGTGTGTTTGTTTGTGTGTGTTCTGTGTTGTGTGTGTTTGTGTGTGTGTTGTGTGTGTGTTCTGTGTTGTGTGTGTGTGTGTGTGTTGTGTGTGTGTTTGTGTGTGTGTTGTGTGTGTTCTGTGTTGTGTGTGTGTGTGTTGTGTTTGTGTGTGTTTGTGTGTGTGTTGTGTTTGTGTGTGTTGTGTGTGTGTGACCATGAGTCAGACTCAGATCAGCATAATTATGAAGATCAAGGTCTTCCTCCTCCTCTTCCTCCTCCTCCTCATCTTCCACCTCCTCCTCATCATCATTTTCCTCCTCCTCCTCCTCCTCCTCCTCCTCCTATTACTCATGTTCATCCTCCTCCTCCTCTTCCGCCTCCTTCTCCTGCTCCACCTCCTCATCATTAAAGGTCACTTTCTCATGCTGTCTGACAGTGTGACAGTACAGTTTCCTTGTTGTCAGGGTAACAAGAGCTTCTTTGTCCTGGGTTTCTTCCTGGTTGTGTGTCAGGTTTATGTCTGAGTCCCCTGTGTGCTCTTTGTCTGAAAACAGCCATAAGGGGTGTATCTCAATAGTCTCAAGTCCCTCCTCTCTTTATATATCTTTCTTTATCAACACTGACTGATCTAAGAACACCTGTGTGTTTCACATCAGTGCAGATGAAGGAAAGGGTAGAAGGAGAGTCATCTTTTTTAGATTGGATCTATGCAAAACTGAACTCCTTAAAACCTCTAAGATGTAAAGTCCTCTGTTTAGGGGACCATCGTGGTTCTGGTACAGGTTCTGACCGACATTTTCGCGTATAAATCGATCTGTGGACACTGTAGATCGAAATGGCTTGCATTGAGCAATAGCCCTGGTTCCAACAAGTATATAATAATAATATGCCATTTAGCAGACGCTTTTATCCAAAGCGACTTACAGTCATGTGTGCATACATTTTTACGTATGGGTGGTCCCGGGGATCGAACCCACTACCCAAGTATGTATTTTACAGTTATAAGGAAGGTGAAATTGTATAGTTAGTCATTTTCTAATTTGATTATACTATATTTAGAAAGCATATAAGTTATTTCAAGCCTTATTCATGCAGTTTTGTTGAATAGGAAATACATCATATAAAATATTTCATATTTTCATATTTTTATCATATTTGTACTGTGTACTTGAGCTTGTGTCGTTAAAAGTGACTACACCTCAGCAATGTATAAAAAAAAATATCAGAAAGGTGAGATTTTAACCTTTCTTGGAGTATGCGGCATTACTAGTTATTGTTTATGGCCCTCTCATGATAAATACTTTTTGGGGGGGATTATGTAGATTACATTTTCGATTACATTTAACTGGTTAAGGGCTAAAGGATGTACGGGAGAGTGGGGTAAGTTAAGCGATTTTTTTACTTTCAGCATCACTCCTTCAAGGGAAATGTATTATTTCAAACACATATATCTACATATATTTCAGAATGTTGTGTATCCCTGTAAATAATCAGAATTCATGTAAACGTTACAGTTTTGAAAACAAGTGGCCTCCTGCACAACTGGCCTCCTGCACAACTGGCCTCCTGCACAACTTACCCCGGATATGGGGTAAGTTGAGCCATGGGACAGGGTAAATTAAGCCGCCTAAAAATTAAAGTAAAAATAACCACTACCTTTTAAAAACCATATCTATCTTTTTTACCCAAACACAATTCAACACAATCACAATCGCTTTTTTGTCTTATAATAATTTTAAGCATCTTTTAACGCAGGCTTAACACCTACAGCAACAAACACTTTGGACTTAAAAAAAAAAACTTTTAACATAGGCCAGGCCCTGTTGTTACCTCATATCCCAGAGATAATGCCTTGCATTATGCCTGGGAAGAAAACACTTCAATTTACTCAACTTGCCATTGGCTCAACCATTTACTTACCACAAGGCAAACAATTTGATTATGTTAGCCTACACAGCTACAAGGATACACTTTCATGCTAGGTTTAGGACCTCATAATGAAGCTTATAGAGACCCCAACTGATGTATAGAACACTCTTAAAATGATCTACTTTGGTTTAGATACAAGCATCATGAAACCTCTGACACAATTATTTTTTTTACCTAACCATTTTCCCATGTGGTTTCTCCATGAAATTATGACCTCTTCCTAAATATTTGGTCAAATTACTAATTTTTGTGTATGGTTTCCTAAAAACAAGGGTGGCTCTCCTTACCCCATTGGCTCAACTTACCCCACTTTCCCCTATAGGGTTGTTTGATGTTGAACCTCAGCAAGTACCTGATCAATGACAGGGATTGATTGGTTAGGCTTTGAAACCATGGTTACCATCTACATTCTCCTACACATAGATAAAACATCAGTTATATCAGAGTTCTATAGCTCCTACATACAGTACCAGTCAAAAGTGTGTGCAAAGATGTCATCAAGGCAAAGGGTGGCTATTTGAAGAATCTCAAATATAAAATATACACTACCGTTCAAAAGTTTGGGGTCACTTAGAAATGTCATTTTTTTCGAAAGAAAAGCAATTTTTTTGTCCACTAAAATAACATCAAATTGATCAGAAATACAGTGTAGACATTGTTAATGTTGTAAATGGCTATTGTAGCTGGAAACGGCTGATTTTTAATGGAATATCTACATAGGCATACACAGGCCCATTATCAGCAACCATCAGTCCTGTGTTCCAATGGCACGTTGTGTTTGCTAATCCAAGTTTATCATTTTAAAAGGCTAATTGATCATTAAAAAACCCTTTTGCAATTATGTTAGCACAGCTGAAAACTGTTGTGCTGATTAAAGAAGCAATAAAACTGGCCTTCTTGAGACTAGTTGAGTATCTGGAGCATCAGCAATTGTGGGTTCGATTACAGGCTCAAAATGGCCAGAAACAAATAACTTTCTTCTGAAACTCGTCAGTCTATTCTTGTTCTGAGAAATGAAGGCTATTCAACGTTGTGTACTACTCCCTTCACAGAACAGCGCAAACTGTCTCTAACCAGAATAGAAAGAGGAGTGGGAGGCCCTGGTGCACAACTGAGCAAGAGGACAAATACACAGGTTCTCAACTGGCAGCTTCATTAAATATTACCCACAAAACACCAGTCTCCACGTCAACAGTGAAGAGGCTGAAGATGCTGACCTTCTAGGCAGAGTTGCAAAGAAAAAGCCATATCTCAGACTGGCCAATAAAAATAAAATATTAAGATGGGCAGTCTGAGATATGGCTTTTTCTTTGCAACATAATTGCAAAAGGGTTTTCTAATGATCAATTAGCCTTTTAAAATGATAAACTTGGATTAGCAAACACTACGTGCCATTGGAACACAGGACTGATGGTTGCTGATAATGGGAGAGAGAGAGATACAGAGCGAGAGATAGAGAGAGAGAGAGATACAGAGCGAAAGATAGAGAGAGAGAGATACAGAGCGAGAGAGAGAGAGATACAGAGCGAGAGATACAGAGCGAGAGATACAGAGCGAGAGAGAGAGAGAGAGATACAGAGCGAGAGAGAGAGAGATACAGAGCGAGAGAGAGAGAGATACAGAGCGAGAGAGAGAGAGAGATACAGAGCGAGAGAGAGATACAGAGCGAGAGAGAGAGAGAGATACAGAGCGAGAGAGAGAGATACAGAGCGAGAGAGAGAGAGAGTCGGCACGGTTGCTCCTCTCTATGGCGCGCCTCCACAGTCTCTTCCCACGGACGGCGATCCATTCCGGCCTGGATTTCCTCCCAAGTCCAGGACCCCTGCCCGTCCAAGATCTCCGCCCAAGTCCAGGCTGTCTGCTCCTGGACACGCTGCTTGGTCCTTATTTGGTGGGATCTTCTGTCACGATCGTCGTAATAAGTGGACCAAGGCGCAGCGTGATATGCGTACATCTTTTAATTAGTACGTTGCACACTACAACAAAACGAAACGTGAAGTCCTCGGTCATAATAACACAAACCTACACGGAACAAGATCCCACAAATGACAAGTGCACAACAGGCTGCCTAAGTATGGTTCCCAATCAGAGACAACAAGTCACAGCTGCCTCCGATTGGGAACCACCCCGGCCAACACAGAAACACACGATCTAGAAAAGAACACATAGAAAACAAAACATAGACACTACACATAGAAACTAACACCCTGGCTCAACATATAAGAGTCCCCAGAGCCAGGGCGTGACACAGTCTCTGTAGGGCGTCTGATGTACTACGCAGCCAGAGCCAGGCCCTCCTAACTGGGTCGCTCTCTCCTCACCATCCCTCCATCCCAGGAGAGGGGTGTCTGGGCTGTCTAAGCAGATGTCTGAGCTAGCCTCCCCCCAACCCTGACCCCTTCTCTCAGCCTCTCCATCTCCAACATAAGTACCTCCACCCCCCTAGGACCCCTACTCTACATGTCTCTCAACCCCCACCCCATTCTCCCTCTGAAAAGCAACACCAATTTCTCCCACTACTTTCTGTCCTCAAAAAGCAGGAGGCCTCTTTCCCACATAACACTCTCCCAACCTCCACCACAAAGCAAAATCCATTCCATCCTCCCTGCCCTCTCTTAAAAGGCAGGCAGGAACCATCTCCTTCAAACGTCTAAGCCTCTCACCCACCATATTCCCCCATCCTCAGGCCCATAAAGCTATCCCTTCTCTCAGTGGGACTCTGACTGCAGAAAGGGAATGTCTGAGCTCTGATAGATCTCCATGGGTCTCAGTCTCCTGGAGCATGGTGCTTGATGCAACACCAGTGTTCTGGGTTTGATCCCTCCTGCTGGGCCACATACTCTGTTAATGAACTGTAAGTTATCTGTGATGGAGGTCTGATTGGCTCCCGTGGCTATGCCTCAGATCCAGAGAGACGGGGCGTCACACAGTCCTTCTCCCAGAGCCCCAGGGCCCCAAAGTTGTTATGTCTGTATGGTGGTGAATGTGCACTTCTTTGTGACTGCCTACGTTTTCATGAGTAGGAACATGTGTGTGTGGGGTCTGACATCAGCACATCATGTAAAAATAGACTTGCATACATGGAAGCACTCTGGATGGATGCACAGGCACACAGTCTTTATAGATGTATCATACACAATCACAACAGTAGCTGTATACACACACACACACACACACACACACACACACATACACACATACACACACACACACACACACATATCCGCCTGCCCTTACACACAAAGGTTCAGCTTGACTTCCTTTCCCCTTTTGTCCCAGTACTGATCAATTATTTACCTGATGAACAGATCCGGAAGACAGATGGAGCACCTGGCCCTGTGTGTGTGTGTGTATGTGTGTATGTGTGTGTGTGTGTGTGTGTGTGTGTGTGTGTGTGTGTGTGTGTGCAGCATGTGTGTGTGTGCGTATGTGAGTTTGTGTAAGAGGAAATGTCAAGCGTGTCAGACATGCCACAGGAAATGTAAACGTCTCAGGGAGAGCGCAAGACCCTTTCAGGTTACATTAGTCATCTCAGTAGTACTTCTCTCAACTTTTACATTTACTATGTTACGTCTAGTCTATGAGACCAGGCTGTAAAACTATCTCAGCCTCGATGCATTGAGTGGACCAGGTCAGTTATGTCACTTGTGTCACCGTATTTTAGAACCTCATGGCTAAGCAAGACTAGCACCTCCATGGCTGTGCTCTGTGATTCTGACACAAGTGACACTTGTCTCTCAGTGGTGTCGTCAAAATGTCTTCCCCCACCTGTCAAAATCTTCTACTTGCCATTTTATTGTTCCTCTTACTCCACCACTCCACTCTGCCTCTTCTGTCTTGTTGAAATCAGCATTGGTGTGTGTGATGTGTAACAGAACTGCATTGAGAGTGGGGCAGTGGAGGCTGCTGAGGGGAGGACGGCTCATAATAATGGCTAGAATGGAGTGGGAAAACCATGTGTTTGATACCATTCACTCCATTTCCGGCCATTATGAGGAGCTGTCCTCCCCTCAGCAGCCTCCACTGGAGTTGGGAATCATTTTGCAAGACGGAGACAGAGACAGAGACAGAGACAGAGACAGAGAGAGAGAGAGACAGAGACAGAGACAGAGACAGAGACAGAGACAGAGACAGAGAGAGAGAGAGAGCGAGAGAGAGAGAGAGAGAGAGAGAGAGAGAGAGAGAGAGAGAGAGAGAGAGAGAGAGAGAGAGAGAGAGGAGAGAGAGAGAGAGAGAGAGAGAGAGAGAGAGAGAGAGAGAGAGAGAGAGAGAAAAAAAAAAAGTCACACATATGCCCAGGCCGTGAGCAGGCAAACAGGCCCAACCCCCACTTTTACACTAGCACAAGCCAATGGCATGTACCAGATGCTCAGCAGGCTCTGCTCACAATTACTGGCCTGAGGCCAAATCACACGACCAACAACATTAGACACTTTATGGAACACAAAGCCTTCACTATTTCATCCTGGAATATCCAAGGCCTGAGATCATCTGCCTTTGGCCTAAAGAGCAGGAACCTGGACTTCACCAAAGAAATCGGAAATACAGACATTGTCATCCTACAAGAAACATGGTATAGAGGAGATGGACCCACTGGTTGCCCTCTAGGTTACAGAGAGCTGGTAGTCCCATCCACCAAACTACCAGGTGTGAAACAGGGAAGGGACTCAGGGAGTATGCTAATTTGGTATAGAGCAGACCTAACTCACTCTATTAAATTAATCAAAACAGGAACATTTTACATTTGGCTAGAAATTTAAAAGGAAATTATCTCAACAGAGAAAAATGTCCTCCTGTGTGCTACCTATATCCCCCAACTAGAATCCCCATACTTTAATGAAGACAACTTCTCCATCCTGGAGGGGGAAATCAATCATTTCCAGACCCAGGGACATGTACTAGACCCTCAGCACACAGGGGGACAAACACCTACCTGGAGGTGACAGCATTCCCTCCCCCATATGCCCCCCTAGGCACAACTACGACAACATAACCATCAAAAACGGGTCACAACTCCTGCAGCTCTGTCGCACACTGGGTATGTACATAGTCAATGGTAGGCTTCGAGGGGACTCCTATGGTAGGTACACCTATAGCTCATCTCTTGGCAGTATTACTGTAGACTACTTTATCACTGACCTCAACCCAGAGTCTCTCAGAGCGTTCACAGTCAGCCCACTGAAACCCCTATCAGACCACAGCAAAATCACAGTCTACTTGAACAGAGCAATACTCAATCATGAGGCATCAAAGCCAAAGAAACTGAATAATATTAAGAAATGCTATAGATGGAAGGAAAGTAGTGTTGAAACCTACCAAAAAAACAATTAGGCAATAACAAATTCAATCCCTTTTAGACAACTTTCTGGACAAAACGTTCCACTGTAATAGTGAAGGTGTAAACTTGGCAGTAGAAAACTCTAACAGAAAACCGAAGAAAATAAACAACAGTGACAAATGGTTTGATGAAGAATGCAAAAACCTTAGAAAGAAATTGAGAAACCTATCCAACCAAAAACATAGAGACCCAGAAAACCTGAGCCTATGCCTCCACTATGGTGAATCACTAAAACAATACAGAAATACACTACGGAAAAAGAAGGAACAGCATGTCAGAAATCAGCTCAATGTAATTAAAGAATCCATAGACTAACCACTTCTGGGAAAATTGGAAAACACTAAACAAACAACAACAAGAAGAGCTATCTATCCAAAACTGAGATGAATGGGTAAACCACTTCTCCAATCTTTTTGGCCCTATAACAAAGAACAAACAGCAAATAAATATACATGATCAAATGCAAATCTTAGAATCAACTATTAAAGACTAACAGAACCCACTGGATTCTCCAATTACATTGAATGAACTACAGGACAAAATACAAACCCTCCAACCCAAAAAGGCCTGTGGTGTTGATGGTATCCTCAATGAAATGATAAAATATACAGACCACAAATTCCAATTGGCTATACTTAAACTCTTTAACATCATCCTTAGCTCTGGCATCTTCCCCAATAGTTGGAACCAAGGACTGATCACCCCAAGCCACAAAAGTGGAGACAAATTTGACCCCAATAACTACCGTGGGATATGCGTCAACAGCGACCTTGGGAAAATCCTCTGCATTATCATTAACAGCAGACTAGTTCATTTCCTCAGTGAAAACAATGTACTGAGCAAATGTCAAATTGGCTTTTTACCAAATTACCATACGACAGACCACGTATTCACCCTGCACACCCTAATTGACAAACAAACAAAACAAAACAAAGGGAAAGTCTTCTCATGCTTTGATGATTTCAAAAAAGCTTTTGACTCAATTAGGGTCTGCTATACAAATTGATGGAAAGTGGGGTTGGGGGAAAAACATACGACATTATAAAATCCATGTACACAAACAACAAGTGTACGGGTAAAATTGGCAAAAAACTAACATTTCTTTCCACAAACATTTCTTTCCACAGGGCTGTGGAGTGATACAGGGATGCAGTTTAAGCCCCACCCTCTTCAACATATATATCAACGAATTGGCGAGGGCACTAGAACAGTCTCCAGCACCCGGCCTCACCCTACTAGAATCTGAAGTCAAATGTCTACTGTTTGCTGATGATCTGGTGCTTCTGTCACCAACCAAGGAGGGCCTACAACAGCACCTAGATCTTCTGCACAGATTCTGTCAGACCTGGGCCCTGACAGTAAATCTCAGTGTGTTCCAAAAAAAGTATAGTTGCCAGGACCACAAATACAAATTCCATCTAGACACTGTTGCCCTAGAGCACACAAACAACTATACATACCTTGGCCTAAACATCAGCGCCACAGGTAACTTCCACAAAGCTGTGAACGATCTGAGAGACAAGGCAAGAAGGGCCTTCTATGCTATCAAAAAGAACATAAAATTTGACATACCAATTAGGATCTGACAAAAAATACTTGAATCAGTTATAGAATCCATTGCCCTTTATGGTTGTGAGGTCTGGGGTCCGCTCACCAACCAAGAATTCACAAAATGGAACAAACACCAAATTGAGACTCTGCATGCAGAATTCTGCAAAAATATCCTCAGTGTACAACGTAAAACACCAAATAATGCATGCAGAGCAGAATTAGGCCGATATCCGCTAATGATCAAAATCCAGAAAAAAGCAGTTAAATTCTATAACCACTTAAAAAGAAGCGATTCCCAAACCTTCCATAACAAAGCCATCACCTACAGAGAGATGAACTTGGAGAAGAGTCCCCTAAGTAAGCTGGTCCTGGGGCTCTGTTCACAAACACAAACAGACCCCACAGAGCCCCAGGACAACAACAACAACAACAACAACAACAACACAATTAGAACCAACCAAATCATGAGAAAACAAATAGAGAATTACTTGACACATTGGAAAGAATTAACAAAAAAACTGAGCAAACTAGAATGCTCTTTGGCCCTACACAGAGAGTACACAGTGGCAGAATACCTGACCACTGTGACTGACCCAAACTTAAGGAAAGCTTTGACTATGTACAGACTCAGTGAGCATAGCCTTGCTATTGAGAAAGGCCGCCGTAGGCAGACCTGGCTCTCAAGAGAAGACAGGCTATGTGCACACTGCCCACAAAATGAGGTGGAAACTGAGCTGCACTTCCTATCCTACTGCCGAATGTATGACCATATTAGAGACACATACAGTGGGGAAAAAAAGTATTTAGTCAGCCACCAATTGTGCAAGTTCTCCCACTTAAAAAGATGAGAGAGGCCTGTAATTTTCATCATAGGTACACGTCAACTATGACAGACAAATTGAGGAGAAAAAACCATAATTTGCAAATAAATTCATTAAAAATCCTACAATGTGATTTTCTGGATTTTTTTTTCTAATTTTGTCTGTCATAGTTGACGTGTACCTATGATGAAAATTACAGGCCTCTCTCATCTTTTTAAGTGGGAGAACTTGCACAATTGGTGGCTGACTAAATACTTTTTTCCCCCACTGTATTTCCCTCAGATTACAGAGATCCACAAAGAATTTAAAAACAAACCCAATTTTGATAAACTCCCTTATCTACTGTGTGAAAAACCACAGTGTGCCATCACAGCTGCAAGATTTGTGACCTGTTGCCACAAGAAAAGGGCAACCAATGAAGAACAAACACCATTGTAAATACAACCCATATTTATGTTTATTTATTTTCCCATTTGTACTTTAACTATTTGCACATTATTACAACACTGTATATATACATAATATGACATTTTGGAACTTCTGAGTGTAATGTTTACTGTTAATATTTATTGTTTATTTCACTTTTGTTTACTATCTACAGTTGAAGTCGGAAGTTTACATACACCTTAGCCAAATCCATTTAAAAATTCCCTGTCTTAGGTCAGTTAGGATCACCACTTTATTTTAAGAATGTGAAATGTCAGAATAATAGTAGAGAGAATGATTTATTTCAGCTTTTATTTCTTTCATCACATTCCCAGAGGGTCAGAAGTTTACATACACTCAATTAGTATTTGGTAGCATTGCCTTTAAACTGTTTAACGTGGGTCAAAGGTTTCGGGTAGCCTTCCACAAGCTTCCCACAATAAGTTGGGTGAATTTTGGCCCATTCCTCCTGACAGAGCTAGTGTAACTGAGTCAGGTTTGTAGGCCTCCTTGCGCGCACATGCTTTTTCAGTTCTGCCCACGCATTTTCTATAGGATTGAGGTCAGGGCTTTGTGATGGCCACTCCAATACCTTGACTTTGTTGTCCTTAAGCCATTTTGCCACAACTTTGGAAGTATGCTTGGGGTCATTGTCCATTTGGAAGACCCATTTGCAACCAAGCTATAACTTCCTAACTGATGTCTTGAGATGTTGCTTCAATATATCCACATAATTTTCATCCTCATGATGCCATCTATTTTGTGAAGTGCACCAGTCCCTCCTGCAGCAAAGCACCCCCACAGCAGGATGCAGCCACCCCCGTGCTTCACGGTTGGGATGGTGTTCTTCGGCTTGCAAGCTACCCCCTTTTTCCTCCAAACATAACAATGGTCATTATGGCCTAACAGTTCTATTTTTGTTTAATCAGACCAGAGGACATTTCTCCAAAAAGTACGATCTTTGTCCCCATGTGCAGTTGCAAACCGTAGTCTGGCTTTTTTATGGCGGTTTTGGAGCAGTGGCTTCCTCCTTGCCAAGCGGCCTTTCAGGTTATGTCGATATAGGACTCGTTTTACTGTGGATATAGATACTTTTGTACCTGTTTCCTCCAGTATCTTCACAAGGTCCTTTGCTGTTGTTCTGGGATTGATTTGCACTTTTCGCACCAAAGTACGTTAATCTCTAGGAGACAGAACGCGTCTCCCTCCTGAGCGGTATGACGGCTGCGTGGTCCCATGGTGTTTATACTTGTGTACTATTGTTTGTATGTCAAGCAAAGAGGCACTGAGTTTGAAGGTAGGCCTTGAAATACATCCTCAGGTACACCTCCAATTGACTCAAATTATGTCAAGTAGCCTATCAGAGGCTTCTAAAGCCATGCCATCATTTTCTGGAATTTTCCAAGCTGTTTAAAGGCACAGTCAACTTAGTGTATGTAAACCTCTGACCCACTGGAATACAGTGAATTATAAGTGAAATAATCTGTCTGTAAACAATTGTTGGAAAGATTCCTTGTGTCATGCACAAAGTAGATGTCCTAACCGACTTGCCAAAACTATAGTTTGTTAACAAGAAATTTGTGCAGTGGTTGAAAAACGAGTTTTAATGACTGCAACCTAAGTGTATGTAAACATCCGACTTCAACTGTACTTCACTTGCTTTGGCAATGTTAACATACATTTCCCATGCCAATAAATCCCATAAATTGAAATTGAATTGAATTGAGAGAGAGAGAAAGAAAGAAAGAGGGAAGCAAACTGAGTTGTTTTGAAACTGATAGGATTGTACAGGTCTATGCAAACGAATGAAGGGCATTTGAGGGCTCTTCTGGCCTGAAAACAACTCTGAGGTCAAAAGGGGAAGGGAGAAAGAGAGAGAGAGAGTCACAGTTCCCCCAGTCTGTGACCAGGAGGACATGGCTGTACTTGTGGGTTTGACAGTTGGGCAGAGCGACAGAGTGAGTTTCCTGTTTTCATTCAGTTGTGTCTTGATGTAGCTGGTGCAGCAGTAAGCAGTACACCTCTCTCTCTCTCTCTCTCTCTCTCTCTCTCTCTCTCTCTCTCTCTCTCTGTGACACATTCATATTGGAATGAAATATGTACACTTGGCATTGTACTCAGATCCTGACACGGTTACAGCCTGTCTCCTTAAACATGTCCAACGTGTGTGTGTGTGTGTGTGTGTGTGTGTGTGTGTGTGTGTGTGTGTGTGTGTGTGTGTGTGTGTGTGTGTGTGTGTGTGTGTGTGGGTGTGCGTTCTTGTGTTTATGTTAGAGAATACACAAACAGACACACATGATTATGCTGATTTTAAACCCACTTTTATTTTTTAAATATGAGAACTGAATCCTACTCTTACCCCTTACTCACTTCAATCTTAAAGGGGACTTAAAATCAGGGGGTGTTGAGGTAAAAAGTGTTGTGAATGTTATATCTGAGTGTTGATTCTAGTGGGGTTAACACCAGTGGGATTGAAATTGACGCCACCTGCAGTGAATAAATGAAGTGTTATTTGAGTCGCAATGGTCATAAAGGGATTACTTTTAATTCAAACATATTCACTTAGGCTTCAGGACTGAAAATTAATGAGTACGACAACCATGTCTCTGTCACTAACAAGCACAGTCATTGGTGGGTAAATCTAACATTCACTTGAAAGGCACCATGGGAAATATGCAAATAAGGCTTTGCAACCTACAGTGTTAAAACAACACCCCCCAAAAATACTGTAACACTATGTGTGTTATTCCCTAACACTGAAAACATGTAATAGTATCAGCTCTAATATGGTGTTAATTTAAGTCAGAATTTGCAACACCCATGGTGTTAGGGACCCAACACTTTGAAAAGTGTTACTTTAACACTAATTCGGTGGGTCACATATAAAAGTCTGATCTCAAATTTGCTGTGTGTGTGTGTGTGTGTGTGTGTGTGTGTGTGTGTGTGTGTGTGTGTGTGTGTGTGTGTGTGTGTGTGTGCGCGCGCGCGTGTGTGAGTGTGTGCGTGTGTGTGTGTATGTATGTATGAGGACGTAGGATGTTGTGTGTTGTGTGGCTGTAGGATTGTAACGCAGAGAACATGACTCATAGCCAGTCAGCTAGTGGCCGAGTGGGAGTGATAAGACACATCTTATCAAATCAGGATCAAGGCTGGGTTGTTTCTCTGGTGGAATGCCTCTTTATATAGAGGCGTTGAAACACTGAGCAGAGGTGAGAGAACGGTGTGAGATACAGTGAGACTCCTTATACCATGTAACAGTCGGATAAGGAACTTGTATGCTCGACTCAGTATGTAATGTATTTCTGGTAACTGTCAAGAATGCTGAGTGTGGATGTGGTGCGAGAAATCAAGCGCAGGAACAAGGGCGTTCGTCAACAGACTTTAGTGATCCAAAAATATAACTCCAAACAGGTAACTGGCCAACCCAACCGGGAGGCATGAACAATTACGCACACACACAACAGTGCGTAAAATAGTAGAAACGCGCACGCAGTGCGGACTCTCAAAAAACAAACAACATGAGAGGAAAACCCACCAACAGCTAACAGCTGACATAACAATCACACATAACACCTGACCCAACACACGATAACTAAATAGGAAACAAAATCAAACACTAACAAGGGACAGGTGTACAAACAGACAAAACCAAACAAACATGAAACATCGAACGGTGGTAGCTAGTACTCCGGGGACGACGACCGCCGAAGCCTGCCCGAACAAGGAGGAGGAGCAGCCTCGGCCGAAACCGTGACAGTACCCCCCCCTTGACGCGCGGCTCCAGCCGTGCGCCGACCCCGGCCTCGGGGACGACCAGGAAGACGCGGAGCAGGGCGCGTAGGATGACCCCGATGGAACTCGGTCAGAAGAGACAGGTCTAATATGTCCCTCCTCGGCACCCAGCACCGCTCCTCCGGGCCGTACCCCTCCCACTCCACGAGATATTGGAGACCCCCCATCCGGCGTCTTGAATCAAGGATGGACCTAACGGTGTACGCCGGAGCCCCCTCGATGTCCAACGGGGGCGGAGGAGTCTCTTCTATCTCATAGTCCTGGAGTGGACCAGCTACCACCGGCCTGAGGAGAGACACATGGAACGAGGGGTTAATATTCTTGTAATCAATGGGCAGTTCTAACCTGTAACACACCTCGTTCAACCTCCTCAGGACTTTGAACGGCCCCACAAACCGCCGACCCAGCTTCCGGCAGGGCAGGCGGAGGGGCAGGTTTCTGGTCGAGAGCCAGACTCGATCTCCAGGTGCGTACACAGGCCCCTCACTGCGGTGGAGATCGGCGCTCGTCTTATGTCGACGGATGGCCCGCTGCAGATGAACGTGGGCAGCGTTCCACGTCTCCTCCGAGCGCCGCACCCACTCATCCACCGCAGGGGCCTCGATCTGGCTCTCATGCCAAGGTGCCAGAACCGGCTGGTACCCTAACACACACTGGAAAGGGGTTAGTTTGGTGGAGGAGTGGCGGAGAGAGTTTTGTGCCATTTCGGCCCAGGGAACATATCTCGCCCACTCCTCCGGCCGGCCCTGGCAATATGACCTCAGAAACCTACCCACATCCTGGTTGACACGTTCAACCTGCCCATTACTCTCCGGGTGGTAACCCGAGGTAAGGCTGACCGAAACCCCCAACCGTTCCATAAAGGCTCTCCACACTCTGGAGGTGAACTGGGGGCCTCGATCAGACACTATATCCTCGGGTACCCCGTAATGCCGGAAGACATGGGTAAACAGAGCCTCAGCGGTCTGTAGGGCAGTAGGGAGACCCGGCATGGGAAGGAGACGACAGGCCTTCGAGAACCGATCCACAACGACCAGGATGGTAGTATTCCCCTGTGAGGGGGGAAGGTCTGTAACAAAGTCCACCGAGAGGTGGGACCAGGGTCGTTGCGGAACGGGCAGGGGTTGTAGCTTACCCCTGGGCAAATGTCTGGGCGCCTTACACTGGGCACACACCGAACAGGAGGAGACATAAACCCTCACATCCCTGGCTAACGTTGGCCACCAGTACTTAGTGCTAAGGCAGTGAACTGTCCGGCCGATACCTGGATGTCCAGAGGAGGGGGACGTATGAGCCCAATAAATGAGGCGATCGCGTACCTCGAGCGGAACGTACGTCCGACCCACTGGACACTGTGGAGGACTTGGGTCGGTGCGTAACGCCCGCTCGATCTCTGCATCGACCTCCCATACCACCGGTGCCACCAGACAAGACTTTGGTAGTATGGGCAGTGGCGGCTCCTGAAAAAATTCTCAGGAGGGGCAATTTTTCTGATGATTTAGGTGACCTACACACATTTTAAAAAAGATATGTCCAGCAACAACATGAAGACAGGGGCAGCATATAAGTCAATACCAGAAGCATTTATTGACTGATCTGGGGAGATGGATTCCAGTTTCTGTGACAGATTATAAATAATCTCTGATGCCTTTGTTATATTAGCTTTTGGTTGAATGTACTGTCGTAGTAAATATATAATGTTATAGCTTGGTCTGACTAAAATCTTGTGCATATCCACCCTGTCCAAAGTCTCTACTTGGTCTCAGTTCTCCAGTAAACTTGTGATTATCAACAGTACACAACGGTAACAAACAATTGGGGGAACTCACGGGGCAGATAGTAAGGTCACAGTGACACAGAAAGCAGTTCAATGTCGGGGCTCGGGGGTACAGAGTCGCTCTCTTACCAGGATCGATTTTCCCTGTGACTGTCAGATCGAGGTCCGCTCCGACCAGGGTGAAGCCGGCCGGCTCCACTTCTCTGTCCGGGACTCTGTCATCCAGCCAAGTCTCCCAGCTGTATTGGATTCCGCTGCCAGCAACGTTTTCATTATTTAGTCCGTTCGTAGCGGGTATGTACACGATCAACAAGATCAGTCCAAAACCCACCACTCGAAATCCATGGTTGGCAGAATGTTTGTAAACTAAGTGTACAAATTAAAAACATAAAATAACGCCACTAAGTGTACAAATTAAAAACATAAAATAACGCCACACTGCAGGTCGCAAAGAGACGCTGCTAGCCGCTATTTGCTTAGTTACGTTCATGGTTACGTCACGTATGACGAAAGCGCGTAAGTGCAAGCCCACAGACACCCATAGAGAATGTATTGAAAGCTTTGAAATTTGAAAAAAATAGATTTTACATGACAGGCTATGAGAGACTTCTGGGCGATTTTCAACCTGACTGAAATCGCCCAAAAACGGGCGGGGCCATTTGAAGCACGACTTTAGCCTGATTTGACATTTAGTGGCAGTCAGATCAGATTACAACACTGATAACTACTGTTGCCGTGATATAATTGATTAGAAAAAAAATCCCTTCCTTTTCCCGTTTGGCAGTGCGTCGCCCATATCGCCCTATTGAACAGGCCGTCCCTGAGTATGGGAGTGGGCTCAACGGACCTCTCCTCCGTGTCATACCGCCGAGACAGGGCATCTGCCTTCCCGTTCTGGGACCCAGGGATGTAAGTGATTTTAAATACAAACCGGGCTAGAAACATAATCCAGCGAGCCTGGCGAGGATTCAGTCTCCTAGCTGCCCGGATGTATTCCAGGTTACGGTGGTCGGTCAAAATGAGGAAAGGGTGTTGAGCCCCCTCAAGCCAATGCCTCCACACCTTTAGGGCTTGTACCACGGCTAACAGCTCCCTGTCCCCTACGTCATAATTCCGCTCCGCCGGACTGAGCTTCTTAGAATAAAAAGCACAGGGGCGGAGTTTAGGTGGTGTGCCAGACCGTTGTGAGAGAACGGCCCCGATACCGGCTTCAGACGCGTCTACCTCTACCTGGAATGGTAAAGCGGGATCCGGATGCGCCAGCACCGGCGCCGAGGTAAACAGGTCCTTCAGTCTCCCAAAAGCCCTGTCCGCCTCAGCTGACCACCGCAAGCGCACCGGACCCCCCTTCAACAGGGACGTTATGGGAGCTGCCACCTGTCCAAAACCCCGGATAAACCTCCGGTAGTAATTCGCAAAACCCAAGAACTGTTGCACCTCTTTCACAGTGGTTGGGGTTTGCCAATTACGCACAGCTGACACCCGGTCAACCTCCATCTTCACCCCTGACGCAGACAACTGATAACCCAAAAAGGAGACCGACTCCTGAAAGAACAGACATTTCTCTGCCTTGACATATAGGTCATGCTCCAACAGCCTCCTCAATACTCGGCGCACCAGGGCTACATGCTCAGCTCGGGTAGAACTGTACACCAGAATATCGTCTATGTACACGACTACTCCCTGCCCCTGCATGTCCCGGAAAATCTCATCTACAAAGGATTGGAAGACTGAGGGAGCATTCATTAACCCATATGGCATGACGAGATACTCGTAATGACCGGAGGTCGTGCTAAATGCTGTCTTCCATTCATCGCCCTCTCTAATGCGCACCAAGTTATATGCGCTCCTGAGATCCAATTTTGTGAAGAACTGAGTACCGTGTAATGACTCCGTCATAGTCGCAATCAGAGGAAGTGGATAACTGTACTTCACCGTAATCTGATTGAGACCGCGGTAATCAATACACGGGCGCAAACCTCCATATTTTTTCTTCACAAAAAAGAAGCTTGAGGAAGCGGGTGAAGTGGAGGCCCGTATGTATCCCTGTCTCAGAGACTCGGCGATGTAAGTTTCCATCGCCTTCCTCTCCTCTTGAAACAAGGGATACACATGGCTCCGCGGGAGTGCTGCTCCTAACTGGAGATCTATCGCACAATCCCCCCGTCTATGAGGCGGCAGCTGCGCCGCCCTTGTCTTACTAAACACCAGTGTCAAATCCTCATACTCGGGGGGAATATGCAGTGCGGGCATTTGATTTGGACTCTCCACCGAGGTCGCCCCTATGGAAACACCCAGACATAGCCCCTCACACTGAACAGACCACCCTTTAAGAGCTTTCTCTCGCCACGAAATAGTAGGATCATGGGTAATCAACCAGGGAAGTCCCAGCACCACCGGATACGCAGGAGAGTCAATCAGATAGAGCTGAATCATCTCCTCATGACCCCCCTGCGTCTTCATCCTAAGGGGCGCTGTGACCTCCCTAATTAACCCAGATCCTAACGGACGGCTATCTAGGGCATGTACAGGGAAAGGCTTATCAACGGGAAGGAGAGGATTCCCTAACTCTACACAGAACTGGCGATCTACAAAATTCCCAGCTGCGCCTGAATCTACTAGCGCCTTATGCTGGGAACGAGGTGCAACCTGTGGAAAACAAACAGGCAAGGTTATGTGAACGACAGAAAGCTCTGGGTAAGTAGGGCGCCTACTCACCTGGGAGGACTCCCCAATGCGTGGCCTGCCTTCACCTCCACCGGGGGACCTTCCCCAACACCTAGCCGCGGTGTGCCCTCCACGGCCACAGTTGGTGCAGGGAACGGCCCCCCTCGGGTTCCTACTCCTCCGTTCTCTAGCGCCAGCACCTCCGAGCTCCATAGGGCTCGGCTCAGAGGTGCCGGAGGGTGGAATGGGCAACCCCCACCCGGGACGTCCACGGGTGGCGAGCAGGGTGTCCAGCCGAATGGCCATGTCGACCAGTTGGTCAAACGACAACGTGGTATCCCTGCACGCCAACTCTCTCTGGACGTCCTCCCGGAGGCTGCAGCGGAAGTGGTCTATGAGGGCCCGCTCATTCCACCCTGCATCTGCCGCTAGAGTCCGGAACTCCAAAGCAAAATCCTGTGCGCTCCTCATCCCCTGTCGGAGGTAGAACAGACGCTCCCCCACCGCCTTCCCTTCTGGTGGATGGTCAAACACGGCACGGAAGCGGCGGGAGAACTCCGCATAGGTAATAGTAGCGGCGTCTATTCTCCTCCATTCGGCGTTGGCCCACTCCAACGCCTTGCCGGTGAGACAGGAGATGAGGGCGGAGACGCTCTCGTGTCCCGAGGGCGCCGGGTGTACGGTGGCGAGGTAGAGCTCCACTTGCAGCAGGAACCCTTGACACCCGGCAGCGGAGCCGTCGTACGCCCTCGGGAGCGAGAGCCGAATCCCGCTGGGTTCCGGAAGGGGAACAGGAGGACTGACCGATGGGGATGGTCCGGTAGGTGGGGGCGTGGGTACCCCGCTGCTTTCCCATCAGTGGAGAGTGTTCATCACCCGATCCAGGGCGTGACCGATCTGGTTGATCCTGTCCTCCTGCCCACGAAGACGGTCCTCCATGATGTCCGTTGGCGCGGTTGCTCCTGCTGATTCCATGGTGTGATGTGTGATTCTGTCAAGAATGCTGAGTGTGGATGTGGTGCGAGAAATCAAGCGCAGGAACAAGGGCGTTCGTCAACAGACTTTAGTGATCCAAAAATATAACTCCAAACAGGTAACTGGCCAACCCAACCGGGAGGCATGAACAATTACGCACACACACAACAGTGCGTAAAATAGTAGAAACGCGCACGCAGTGCGGACTCTCAAAAAACAAACAACATGAGAGGAAAACCCACCAACAGCTGACATAACAATCACACATAACACCTGACCCAACACACGATAACTAAATAGGAAACAAAATCAAACACTAACAAGGGACAGGTGTACAAACAGACAAAACCAAACAAACATGAAACATCGAACGGTGGTAGCTAGTACTCCGGGGACGACGACCGCCGAAGCCTGCCCGAACAAGGAGGAGGAGCAGCCTCGGCCGAAACCGTGACAGTAACTGTGATCTTTGATAATGAAAGCAACCCTTGTGGCAAATACTGCAGCAGCAGCATACAGATGAACACAATGAATGAATGGGATTTCATGAGCATTTCTTTGATAGCCTACAGAAGCCTGCTTGAACCATTATGTTCTTGTTCCAATACTTGAAGTACTCACTGACTTGACGATAAACAAGGAGTGAAAGGAGTGAAAGCAAAGTCATTTCTTTCACCTATCCAGTCATGTCAGAGGATCTGTGATTATTTCCAGTAGCCATCCGATTTTTAGAACAGGGCTAATGCTGGTAGGAAGGGAGGAGCAAAGGATTCTGGGATCTTGGCCTGCTTTTCATGCTGTGTGTAGCAGGTGTTCTCTCTGGCAGTGACAAACTGGGATGTGTGCCTGTTTGCATGTGTGGTTATGCGTGCATGTACATTTGTGTTGTACTATCTTTGTGTGTAAAACACTATGCCAAAGGAGGCTGCTGAGGGGAGAACGGCTAAAAAATAATGACCGGAACGAAGCGAATGGAATGGCATCAAACACATGGAAGCCCTGTATTTGATGTATTAGATACTGTTCCACTTATTCCGCACCAGTCATTACCACGAACCCGTTCTCCCCAATTAAGGTGCCACCAACCTCCTGTGGACTATGCATAATGAGAATTAGACAAGTACCATTAGTTCTATGACATAAAAGATGAAGTGTAAATTGACTTTTCTTTTCACTCTCTCTTCCTCTTCGCACCCTGCAGCTGTGTGGAAAGTCACATTTCCCCTAACTCAGCCTCTTCACACTGCATATGTTAGCACTTTTTATAGACAGAGAATAGAAATCAGTCACCACAGGGCACAGACAACTAAAGACCCTCTCCCTCACTGTGTTCCTCATTTCCAACCAAATCACTCACTGTTGTCAGATGCTTTCCTTTTGGAAAACCCAAAGATTTCTAGAACTTACCACACATTCCTTGGAGCACAGTGGCCCCCTGGGCTCTGAAGCTTGGAGTTTTCCCTCTCAGCTCTCCCATCACTTCATGAAAGCGGAAGTTTCCGAGATTTTGAATATTCAAATGTGTTGTTAGGAATCAAGAACAACGAATTATATAGGAGCACCGACTCTGAGGCCAGAATGGAAAGTCAATTTTAAAGTATAGATGTAAGATGTACATAGGAGAGGCAGCTGTGTTGTGGTGACATTGTGCTACTCATGACACTGTTTAGCTACAGTTCATCCACTCCAACCATTCTGTTTTTATGGTGACGGTGGCTAATACCTGTATATAGCCTCCCTACTGTTATTTTATTTTACTGCTGCTCTTTAATTATTTTTGTATGCATTTTCTTTACTTATCTATTTTTTACTTAACACTTTTTTTTTGGTTTAAGGGCTTGTAAGTAAGCATTTCACTGTAAGGTCTACACCTGTTGTATTCGGCGCATGTGGCAAATAAAAATGGATTTGATTTGATTTTAGTCCGAGAGAGAGAGAGAGAAGAGAGAGAGAGAGAGAGAGAGAGAGAGAGAGAGAGAGAGAGAGAGAGAGAGAGAGAGAGAGAGAGAGAGAGAGAGAGAGAGAGAGAGAGAGAGAGAGAGAGAGAGAGAGAGAGAGAGAGAGAGAGAGAGAGAGAGAGAGAGAGAGAGAGAGAGAGAGAGAGAGAGAGAGGAGAGAGAGAGAAGAGAGAGTAGAGAGAGAGAAGAGGAGAGAGAGAGATGAAGAGAGAGAGAGAAGAGAGAGAGAGAGAGAGAGAGAGAGAGAGAGAGAGAGAGAGAGAGAGAGAGAGAGCATCGAGAGCTAGAGAGCTAGAGAGAGCGAGAAAGACGGCGAGAGAGAGAGAGAGAGACAGAGATAGATAGAACAAACACCATTGTAAATACAACCCATATTTATGTTTATTTATTTTCCCATTTGTACTTTAACTATTTGCACATTGTTACAACACTGTATATATACATAATATGACATTTGAAATGTCTTTATTCTTTTGAAACTTCTGAGTGTAATGTTTACTGTTAATATTTATTGTTTATTTCACTTTTGTTTACTATCTACTTCCCTTGCTTTGGCAATGTTAACACACGTTTCCCATGCCAATAAAGCCCTTAAATGGAAATTGAATTGAATTGAATAAAATCAAGTTTGATTTGAACCTATCTTTGTTGTCATTTTCTCTCTTTCCCTCCAGCTCATCGCGACAGAGACCAGAGACTGAAGAGAAACACAGGAAATTATCATTCCAACACATACACAGGGATCTGATCTGAAGAGAGTGTGTGAGGAGGGCGTGTGGTGTGTGTTCTTAACCACCTCCACCCCTTACCCACAATCCTCTTCTCCAACCTCCCCTCAGACTTGACCTCCTAACCCCTGACCCCCAAGCCATGATGTCGGGGAAGGGGAAGGCTAGCCCGCGTCACCGACCATGGTCCGTGTACCGGGCTAACACCTTTGACCTCTCTGCTGAGATGATGGGGCTGACACTGGCAGGTAAGGGCCCTGTTACTATAGTTACCATAGTTAGAGTATTTCTGTATGTTTGCCCACTGAGTTAATGCAGGCTATCAAAATAAGCATGTGCATAAACTTGCCTTGTTAGTCACTGTAGCTGTAGTAAAAAAAACGGTATCTCTGTGTTGTTGTAGGTAACAGTCAGGACCCAGATGAACCAGTGTTGGAGTTCAGCCTGGGTGAGTGTGGTGATGCTGATGTCAACTTCTCACTGCTGTAAAATTGTCTTTGATATACAGTGCCTTCGGAAAGTATTCAGACCCCTTGACTTTTTCCACATTTTGTTACATTACAGCCTTATTCTAAAATTGATTAAATTATATTTTTTCCTCATCCATCTACACACAATACCCCATAATGACAAAGCGAAAACAGGTTTTTAGAAATGTTTGCAAATGTATTACAAATGAAAAACAGAAATACCTTATTTACATAAGTATTCAGACCCTTTGCTATGAGACTCGAAATTGAGCTCAGGTGCATCCTGTTTCCATTGATCACACCCCTGTCTATATAAGGTCCCACTGTTGACAGTGCATGTCAGAGCAAAAACCAAGCCATGAGGTCGAAGGAATTGTCCGTAGAGCTCCGAGACAGGATTGTGTCGAAGCACAGATCTGGGGAAGGGTACCAAAAAATTTCTGCAGCATTGAAGGTCCCCAAGAACACAGTGGCCTCCATTCTTAAATGGAAGAAGTTTGCAACCACCAAGACTCTTCCTAGAGCTGGCCGCCCGGCCAAACTGAGCAATCAGGGGAGAAGGGTCTTGGTCAGGGAGGTGACCAAGGATCCAATGGTCACTCTGAAAGAGCTCCAGAGTTCCTCTGTGGAGATGGGAGAACCTTCCAGAAGGACAGCCATCTCTGCAGGGAAAGATGAACGGAGCAAAGTACAGAGAGATCCTTGATGAAAACCTCCTCCAGAGTGCTCAAGACCTCAGACTGGGGTGAAGGTTCACCTTCCAAAAGGACAACAACCCTAAGCACACAACCAAGACAACCTAGGAGTGGCTTCAGGACAAGTCTCTGAATGTTCTTGAGTGTCCCAGCCAAAGCCAGGACTTGAACCCGATCGAACATCTCTGGACCTGAAAATAGCTGTGCAGCGACGCTCCCCATCCAACCTGACAGAGCTTGAGAGGATCTGCAGAGAAGAATGGCAGAAACTCGCCAAATACAGGCGTGCCAAGCTTGTAGCGTCATACTCAAGAAGACTGAATGCTGTAATCGCTGCCAAAGGTGCTTCAACAAAGTACTGAGCGAAGGGTCTGAATACTTATGTAAATGTATATTTCAAGTGTTTTTTTCTTTTTTGCAAAAATTTCTAAAAACCTGTTTTTGCTTTGTCATTAGGTGGTATTGTGTGTAGATTGATGAGGGGGGGGGGGGGGGGGGAACAATTCAATAAATTTTAGAATAAGGCTGTAACGTAACAAAATGTGGAAAAAGTCAAGGGGTCTGAATACTTTCCGAATGCACTGTACATACCCATTGATTCTTGAAGAATATAACTTATAACCTTATGATGTTAATACAACTGTCTTTCCTATCATAACACAAATTCTAAAGTTGTATTACTCCATCTATGAATTTGATAGTGGTTACAACTTACATTTCCCCAGCCCCATCTCTCAACATTGTGCCTTTAATGTTCACGTCCTCTGTTGTATTCCCAGCCTGCAGTGAACTGGTCACTCCAGCGTTGGAGCGTAAGCCAATCAGCTTTGTGGCGGTCAGCTGTACAACTCCTCCCCAGGCCTTCTGGACCAAACACGCTCAGACAGAGATCATAGAGGTAGGACCACACCACGTTGCCCTAACCATAACGTAACCAACACGGCTCCACACCACGTTGCCCTAACCATAACGTAACCAACACGGCTCCACACCACGTTGCCCTAACCATAACGTAACCAACACGGCTCCACACCACGTTGCCATAACCATAACGTAACCAACACGGCTCCACACCACGTTGCCCTAACCATAACCTAACCACACGGCTCCACACCACGTTGCCCTAACCATAACGTAACCAACACGGCTCCACACCACGTTGCCCTAACCATAACGTAACCAACACGGCTCTACACCACGTTGCCATAACCATAACATAACCAACACGGCTCTACACCACGTTGCCCTAACCATAACGTAACCAACACGGCTCCACACCACGTTGCCCTAACCATAACGTAACCAACACGGCTCTACACCACGTTGCCCTAACCATAACGTAACCAACACGGCTCCACACCACGTTGCCCTAACCATAACGTAACCAACACGGCTCCACACCACGTTGCCCTAACCATAACGTAACCAACACGGCTCCACACCACGTTGCCCTAACCATAACGTAACCAACACGGCTCCACACCACGTTGCCCTAACCATAACGTAACCAACACGGCTCCACACCACGTTGCCCTAACCATAACGTAACCAACACGGCTCTACACTACGTTGACCTAACCATAACGTAACCAACACGGCTCCACACTACGTTGACCTAACCATAACGTAACCAACACGGCTCCACACCACGTTGCCCTAACCATAACGTAACCAACACGGCTCCACACCACGTTGCCCTAACCATAACGTAACCAACACGGCTCCACACCACGTTGCCCTAACCATAACGTAACCAACACGGCTCCACACCACGTTGCCCTAACCATAACGTAACCAACACGGCTCCACACCACGTTGCCCTAACCATAACGTAACCAACACGGCTCCACACCACGTTGCCCTAACCATAACATAACCAACACGGCTCTACACCACGTTGCCCTAACCATAACGTAACCAACACGGCTCCACACCACGTTGCCCTAACCATAACGTAACCAACACGGCTCTACACCACGTTGCCCTAACCATAACGTAACCAACACGGCTCCATACCACGTTGCCCTAACCATAACGTAACCAACACGGCTCCACACCACGTTGCCCTAACCATAACGTAACCAACACGGCTCCACACCACGTTGCCCTAACCATAACGTAACCAACACGGCTCCACACCACGTTGCCCTAACCATAACGTAACCAACACGGCTCCACACCACGTTGCCCTAACCATAACGTAACCAACACGGCTCTACACTACGTTGACCTAACCATAACGTAACCAACACGGCTCCACACCACGTTGCCCTAACCATAACGTAACCAACACGCTCAGACAGAGATCATAGAGATAGGACCAAGGGCTGTGACAGTCAAGCAAATAACTGTCGGTGTCACAGTAATTGACCGTTAATTAACATAAACACATTTAGCATCTCCTGGCCTCCACACATAGCCTACAAGCCATTTTAAAACGTATAATAAATCCATGTAATATAGCCTACACCTTCATAATAAATCCATTATTTATTTTAGACAGGTCTAAAGAAGCATGATCTGAAGAAAATGTAGTCTATTTTTATGTTAGGTCCTGATCTGGCTATGCCAAATGGCTGTGGGCTACACTAGTTCATTTAGTAGACAAGATTTGCTTATAATTCCGTGTCATTCTTTTATATTATTTTATAGTATGAAGAATATAATTGAACAAAGCTGAATAAAATATAAATATTTTCTCCAAACGTTTTGAGGGCGTGCGCACATGAGGCTATTCTGTGTTGAGCGGTTAACAAAGAAATTGATACTTCTATATGCTTAATTTAGAGTTATTTATGTAACTTTAGTTGTTCTACAAACGTTGGGCTATATGATTTGTTTTTTAATGCATTGTAAGAATGTATGATGAGATTCTAATTCTGATTTAAAAAAGTCGCTTGAAAGGCATGAGCTCTGCTTTGTTTTTTGCGCAGGCTGTACACACTCCAATAGTCTCTCATTCACAATTTGAGAAGCACTTGATAATGTCTCAAATTTCGCGGCGGCATCCCCTTTGTGGCCGTAATGCACCTTAAAAACATCCATGCCTTTTGTGGCCCGGAGTGCTGCGTTGTGCCCTTCTCCCTGAGTGCGCTGAGCAATCGGAAGCCCTCTCAGTCACATGGCTCTCCGTCACGTGATCGGGTCTTTCTCACAGGCTACAAATTAAGACAGACACATCCGGGACGCAACTGCGCATCCTTATGCGCATCCTTATCCAGAACTTGTCCACATTTATTTTTCGTCAGCCAACAAGATGAGTAGTCCTAACGAACAACAAAAGCATATGTCAATCTACTATCCCCCCATAGTACAAAAGTCAACCTATTCTATTCTGTGCGATAAATAAATATTCCAAACATAGTCTGGGACAGTTGTGGGATGCGATAGATCCCAAATGAATACAACCACTAGCATCAAAAATACGTATTTATACAATGTGGCTGACTCAACAGAAGACAATGATCTTCCCCAAACTTGAAACTCACGCGCTGTTTATATATGCCAGCTAGGCTCAACACCCCTTGTAAAGCGGATTAATGTGCTTAATTTAAAGAAATTATTTGGCCACTTTAGTTGTGATACAAACCTTAATAAAACATATAGGCCTATGGGCTAGGCTACATGAGATGTGCGACTATGATTCGAAAAAGTCGCAAAAAAAGGCATTGTTTCTTATGCTGGGCATCATTCACAAGTGATAATATATAATAAGTGATAGGCTAATATTGTCCCCCATCAGACTATTCTTGATTTAATCTTGTCTTTACATGTACTAAATAATATATGTGTGACATTTGTTTTGACTTAGAATGGACCATTATCATGCACCTATATCGAAACAGGGGCAGCGGAAAAAAACATGTCATCTATGCATTTAAATAGCGAATGGAGGACGCTTTTCCACATGGTTTATTTTCATGCCAGCCAGGTAGGCTATACTCCTGTTGTAAAGAGAAGCAGTGTGCTTAATATTAGGAAAGTTGAGAAATAAATATAGTAGGCCTAGCCTATAGAAAGCTGATGGGATCCTCCTCTTTATATTAGCGGCCATCACTCTGTTTTCTCACGCAATTGCATAGCCTATAGAAATGTTGCGCAGCATAAGCTCATGTGGTCTCATGAAGTGTTTGATTAAATTTTCAAAAACATTTGCATTGATGTCAGAGTGATTAGAGGGACAATAGAGTGCTGAGTACCAGGCAGTTAGCAAGTTTGGTAGGCTACTAATGACCAGCAGCAGCATCAGAGCTTGGAGAAGCCTAATTACCGTGACTAAACCGTCACGTGGAATTTGACTGCCTTCATGACTCCTGATCGCCTGTAATACGGTCACTGCAACAGGCCTAGTAGGACCACACAACGTTGACCTAACCATAACATAACCACATGGCTCTACACCAGTTGACCTAACCATAACATAACCAGACTGCTCTAGACCACGTTGACCTAACCAGAATGTAACCAGAATGCTCTACACCACGTTGACCTAACCATAAGGTAACCAGAATGCTCTACACCACGTTGACCTAACCATAAGGTAACCAGAATGCTCTAGACCACGTTGAGCTAACCATAACGTAACCAGACTGCTCTACACCACGTTGACCTAAACATAAAGTAACCACACGGCTCTACACCACGTTGACCTAACCATAACATAACCAGTCCATTGTATAGTCAGTGTGTTAACTTTTCAACAGTGCTCCAAATCGTTTAGAAATAGGAGCATCGGCGCCTGCATTTTAACATCACGAACTGCACCTCTATCATTGTCCTGTCTTACTACAGCACCGTGAACCGCAGCACATTGAAGCATATGATTGGTCTAGTTATGTAAAGGATAAAGAGGATTGGATGCACGTTTTAAAGAAACGCCCCTCAAGATTAGAGTGGCACTGAATGGAGAGAGAACGTTCTCCGCTGAGTTTATAAAACTGTGAAAAGAGCAGTACGGTAGCCCAGTTTTATGTACAATGGTGTCAGCAAAATTAGGTTGCTGTTACTCCCGTCCCTATTGCAGAATGCAGCCTTTTCACAGCATGCACTAAAGTCGTTTTAATCTACACTTGCATTAGTCCGCTCATTTGGTGATTTGCATTTAGGCTGTGACAACGAAAAGGCAGTAGACAGACCTACAGTATGTTTTAGCAGGGAATTTTGGTAGGGTGACCTGATTTGTATCTATGAAAATAATTGTGTCTAACAGATTGTGAACCCAAAAGTGTAAGTTTGATTCTAGAGGTAGGACAATAAATATAAAATAATTTGTGTTGAGTGTAGGAGCATATTTATGTAATCTTGTCTTCAGGAGATTTTATTAGCTATTTACTTTATTTAGTCTGATCAGTGGAATAATTATCTTTCTTAACAATGGGCTGTTATTGCCCACACTTATTTTAATATTCCGCTTCTTCCCAATGTTGCCAGTGTAATCACATATTTGAAATCTGATATGCCTACTTGTGTCTTTGAAAAGGAATTATATGAGGCTATGTATTTTTGCAGCCATTCATGGACAGTTTTGAATAAGTCATACATATAAGCATTGGATATTAAATGCTCCAGGAATCAAATATAATTTTTGACATTTTAGTATTGTGCACAAGCTAGGCAGAGATGGTAGGGGGACTCACAACTCATTAACACATAATATTTTGTCTATGTAAAGTAAGATGATGGCAAGGATCTTCAACCACCTGAATATTTTCTTGAAGGTTAGGTGATTTTGAGAAATGTATTGTTATAACAAGAACATTTTCAAACACCCAGCGCTTGGGAAACATAGATCGGGGTGGCCAACCCTCCAGGGGAGCAAGCAGGATTTTCTTCCAGCCGTATTTTAAAGAGTTCACACAAAATACAAAATACAAAATGTTTGTGTCCTTACCTTGAAAGCAGTCTATGGACAAGCAGACGGCAATCTATGATTTGGTTACCCACTGCCATCAACCATTAATATCCTGTGCAGAGCCTTGGTGTAGTGGTAATACTCCCCGGCACGTGTCGCATACAACTTTTCACCTGAGAACAGGGATCAGTCCCTGCTTCCAACCTTCCCTCTGTTTCTAGCATTTGCCTGTCTCCCTATCTCATGTCATTACTGTCTGAATAAAGTGTCAAAGTATGCAAAAAAATATATTTGCATACTTTACAATTCATCTCCAAGTAACAAAGTCATTTAATTTTTAGTGTTCAAAGCATCCTGAACACACAATTTCCCACCCTGGTCATAGGCCTAAGCCATTCATCACAAAAGTCCCCCCTCTCTTTCGCTCTCTCTCTCTCTCTCTCTCTCTCTCTCTCTCTCTCTCTCTCTCTCTCTCTCTCTCTCTCTCTCTCTCTCTTGCTCTTTCTCTCTCTCTCTCTCGCACTCTTTCTCTCTCTCTCTCTCTCTCTCTCTCTCTCTCTCTCTCTCTCTCTCTCTCTCTCTCTCTCTCTCTCTCTCTCTCTCTCTTTCTCTCTCTCTCTCTCTCTCGCACTCTTTCTCTCTCTCGCGGTCTTTCTCGCTCTCTCTCTCTCTCTAGCTCTCATGCTCTCTCTCTCTCTCTCTCTCTCTCTCTCTCTCTCTCTCTCTCTCTCTCTCTCTCTCTCTCTCTCTCTCTCTCTCTCTCTCTCTCTCTCTCTCTCTCTCTCTCTCTCTCTCGCTCTCGCTCTCTCTCTATAGGGTACCAGTAATCCTATCTATCTGAGTAGTATAGCATTCTTCCAGGACTCTCTGATCACTCAACAGACGCAGGTCAAGCTGTCTGTGTACGATGTCAAGGACCGCTCCCAAGGCACGGTACGAAATATCACCCTCTTTAACTACTCCAATTCCCACATTACAGTCAACTGCCCAAAATCTCACAACCTTCCAAACTCTTCAGCCCCAAACTAACCAAACACTCCACCCTGAGATGTACCTGCTGGGCTCTAATAGTGATATGTGTGTGTGATTGGGTGTCAGATGTACCTGTTGGGCTCAGCCATGTTCCCAGTTAAGGACCTTCTGCAGGACAAACACCACAGACTCCACCTAACCCTCAGGTAACACACACACACATGCACGACACAAACACAAACATAGACACAAAGACACACGCACACACACGCATGACACAAACACACACATACACATAGGGTGACCATGTTTAAAATACCAACATTTTGCGGGACATTCACGGGACAGTGTAACCTACATGAATACATTTGTTTGGCAGCACCCCTCCACCCCTTAATACAGCTATTTACTTACTTTTGTAGCTCTTTGTTAGAAGCACACTTTTTGTAAGTAGGCCTAGTTAACTGTCCTCTCCAAGTTCATCTGGAATTTAGCCTGAAAGGATTTGACATATGTGAATGGGTGGAGAAGTCGGAGCTCTAGGATGATGCCCGAGTTTCCGACTTGTAATTGTGAGTTGGATCTCAACAACAATTGGAGAAGTGTTTAACCAGTAGGCTTATCTACCACATCCTTATGATATAGGTTCAATCAGGGCTCTCCAACCCTGTTCCTGGAGAGCTACCGTCCTGTATGTTTTCACTCCAACCCTAATCAAGTGCACCTGATTCTAATAATTAGCTGGTTGATAAACTGAATCAGGTTATTTACAACTTGGGTTGGAGCGAAAACCTACAGGAGGATAGCTCTCCAGGATCAGGGTTGGAGTGAAAACCTACAGGAGGATAGCTCTCCAGGATCAGGGTTGGAGTGAAAACCTACAGGAGGATAGCTCTCCAGGATCAGGGTTGGAGTGAAAACCTACAGGAGGATAGCTCTCCAGGATCAGGGTTGGAGTGAAAACCTACAGGAGGATAGCTCTCCAGGATCGGGGTTGGAGTGAAAACCTACAGGAGGGTTACTCTCCAGGAACAGGGTTGGAGTGAAAACCTACAGGAGGGTAGCTCTCCAGGAACGGGGTTGGCGAGCCCTGGGTTATATCTTGTAATAAGCGCAATGTGACTGCAAAAGAGTCAGGTTGGAATGTCAATTCTCATGAATTGAATAGGAAGACTGAAATACGGGATACAATGTTGGTGTTTTAATTGAAAAAATGCGGGACATGATAGTTTGGTTGCGGGACACGGGGGACATGTGGTCACAATCTGGGACATGTGGTCACCCTGACACTCACTCACTCACTCACTCACTCACTCACTCACTCACTCACTCACTCACTCACTCACTCACTCACTCACACACACACACACACACACACACACACACACACACACACACACACACACACACACACACACACACACACACACACACACACACACACACACACAACCACATACACCCTTAGCTATTGTTATACAGCAGACATCTATTATTGTCTATTCCCAGGTCAGCGGAGAGCGAGCGCATGGGCAACATCACCATCATCGCCTGGCAGATAGAAGAGAGGACGGAGCAGAGAGCCGCCATGGCCCGGCAGGACACCATCAACGGCAGGGTGAGTGGACGGAGCAGAGAGCAGCCATGGCCCGGCAGGACACCATCAACGGCAGGGTGAGTGGACGGAGCAGAGAGCAGCCATGGCCCGGCAGGACACCATCAACGGCAGGGTGAGTGGACGGAGCAGAGAGCAGCCATGGCCCGGCAGGACACCATCAACGGCAGGGTGAGTGGACGGAGCAGAGAGCAGCCATGGCCCGGCAGGACACCATCAACGGCAGGGTGAGTGGCCTGGCCTGGTCTGCCTGAGGAAGGAAGACCGTATTGGTAAAAAATATATGACTTACTTTGAGTAGTTTTATTAATTCAGCCCATATTATCTGATTTGTTTTAAGATGTACCACAGACTATGTGTGTGTGTGTGTGCATGCTCCGTAGGATTATTTTTCAGCAACTTTTCCCATTCCCCTCTCTTGGTTTACCTCTGTGTTCAGCTTTGCTAGGCACTCAGCCAAATTGCTTTCACCTGTCTGGTCAGTAGCCTAGAAGGACAAGGAGAAAGGTTAAATTTACGTGGTAGAAACTGGGATGTTTTACTTTCACTTAGCCAGTCGGTTCAGGTCACTGGTCAACTGAAGGGTATCCAGGATGAATCATACAATCATGATGTCCTTTCCCTGTGTGTCTCAGATAATGCTTCAGGTGGATGATAGCCTGTCTGAGTCAGTGAATATCAGGGCCAAGTCTGCGTCTCTGTGCAAAGACACACTGCTGAAGGCTGGTGAGTGTGTGTTCCAGTGTGTGTCAGTGTGCGATTCTCTATTGGAGAGTGTGTGTTTGTCTTAAGTGTGTGTTATAGTGAGACAGTATGTATGTGTCCTTCCTTATTCCTAGCATACAGAGAGTTTACATTGAGAGTTCCTAGAGATTTAGGAATTATGACTGACTGACACACTGACTTATTAATTTATTGATTTGCTAATTGATTCATTGATAAATGCATTTATTCAATTCTGTAATTAATTATGAATTGATTGCTAGATGTTCTGACTGGTGTTTTGCTGTGCTGTCAGTGTTTGGGGGCACCATGTCTCGGATGTATCGATTCCCCACCACGGATGGAAATCACCTGCGGATCCTAGAGCAGATGGCTGAAAGCGTCCTCTCTCTACACATCCCTCGACAGTTTGTCAAACTACTATTGGAGGAGGACGCTGCCAGGTACCGCAGAATACTATACTATGTTAGTGTGTGGTTGTGTTTGTGTGTGTGTGTGTTAGTATGTGTGTGTGTTAGTGTGTGTGTGTGTGTGTGCATGCTTGTGTGCCTGCGAATGTGTGTAGATCACTGACATTGTATGTGTGTGTATGTGTGTGTGTGGATGTGTGAGTGTGTGTGTGTGTGTGTGTGGATGTGTGTGAGTGTGTGTGTGTGTGTGTGTGTGGATGTGTGTGTGTGTGTGTGTGTGTGTGTGTGTGTAGGGTATGTGAGCTGGAGGAGTTGGGGGAGTTATCTCCATGTTGGGAGAACCTGAGGAGGGAGATCATTTCTCAGTACCAGACCATCATCCTCACCTACCAGGAGACCATTAGCGACCTGCACCAATATAAAGGTTAGCACCCTAACCTTTAAAGAACTGTACACACCACATGGTGGGCACCTTAATTGGGGAGGACGGGCTCGTGGTATTGGCTGGAGCGGATTGAGTGGAATTGTATCAAATACATCAAACACATGGTTTGATGCCATTCCATTTGCTCCATTCCAGCCATTATTATGAGCCATCCTCCCCTCAGTAGCCTCTACTGCTGTACACCAACATACCAGAAAACATCCTAATAGACTGCAAGGCTGCACCTAAACATTTAAAAAAACATATTACTAATATCAGTGTTGTTAGTAACGAGTGTTAACAACAACGCAATGATTAGTCCTATAAATACTACGCCAAATTCATAGTATTTTATATAAACTTTTACGGTAGACATGACATATTCATAATAAATAAAATAAAAAAGTAAATTTGGTGTTCTATTTATAGGGCTATGCAATGATATGCTATAACATGCCACTAACATATATCAGAAACCTGCTCCATAAACACTGTTAGGGCTATAATATAATACACTACATGATCAAAAGTATGTGGACACCTGCTCGTCGAACATCTCATTCCAAAATCATGGGCATTAATATGGAGTTGGACCCCCTTTTTCTTGCTATAACAGCCTCCACTCTTCTGGGAAGGCTTTCCACTAGATGTTGGAACATTGCTGCGTGAACTTGCTTCCATTCAGCCACAAGAGCATTGGTGAAGTCTGGCACTGATGTTGGGCGATTAGGCCTGGCTCGCAGTCTGCGGTCCAATTCATCCCAAAGGTGTTCGATGGGGTTGAGGTCAGGGCTCTGTGCATTCCACTCAAGTTTTTCCACACCGATCTCGACAAACCATTTCTGTATGGACCTCGCTTTGTACACGGGGGCATTGTCATGCTAAAACAGGAAAGGGCCTTCCCCAAACTGTTGCCACAATGTTGAAAGCACAGAATCATCTAGAATGTCATTGTATGCTGTAGCGTTAAGATTTCCCTTCACTGGAACAAAGGGGCCAAGCCCGAACCATGAAAAACAGCCCCAGACCATTATTCCTCCTCCACCAAACTTTACAGTTGGTACTATGCATGGTACTATTGTGGCAGGTAGCGTTCTCCTGGCATCCACCAAACCCAGATTCATCTGTCGGACTGCCAGATGGTGAAGCGTGATTCATCCCTCCAGAGAACGCGTTTCCACTGCTCCAGAGTCCAATGGTGGCAAGCGTTACACCACTCCAGCCGACGCTTGGCATTGCGCATGGTGATCTTAGGCTTGTGTGTGGCTGCTCGGCCGTGGAAACCCATTTCATGAAGCTCCCGACGAACAGTTCTTGTGCTGACCTTGCTTCCAGAGGCAGTTTCCACTTCACAATAACAGCACTTACAGTTGACCGGGGCAGCTGTAGCAGGGCATACATTTGATGAACTGACTTGTTGGAAAGGTGGCATCCTATGACGGTACCACGTTGAAAGTCACTGAGCACTTCAGTAAGGCCATTCTACTGCCAATGTTTGTCAATGGAGATTGCATGGCTGTGTGCTTGATTTTATACACCTGTCAGCAACGGGTGTGGCTGAAATAGCAGAATCCACCTCATTTTAAGGGGTGTCCACATACTTTTGCATATATAGTGTATTTCATATCACTAACGCATCAGGAACATACAGGAAGAGACAGTCAGTAATATGCTTGAAGAGACTATTAGTAACATACAGGAAGAGACTATCAGTAACATACAGGAAGAGACTATCAGTAACATACAGGAAGAGACTATCAGTAACATACAGGAAGAGACTGTCAGTAACATACAGGAAGAGACTGTCAGTAACATACAGGAAGAGACTATCAGTAACATGCACAGGTACAGTAGTTGGCATCATCATAACATGTCCAACCTACTCCTCTTCCAGGTCCCTCTTTAAGTCCAGCACTCTGAAAGCAGAGAAGAAGCTGGGAATTATCCCCACTAACCTGCACGTTCAGAGGATGAGAGTACAAGGAGAGTCTGGTTATGGTAGGGGACCTGTTATATCTATCAGTCTCTATGATAGGGACCTGTTATATCTATCAGTCTCTATGATAGGGGACCTGTTATATCTATCAGTCTCTATGATAGGGGACCTGTTATATCTATCAGTCTCTATGGTAGGGGGACCTGTTATATCTATCAGTCTCTATGATAGGGGACCTGTTTATATCTATCAGTCTCTATGATAGGGGACCTGTTATATCTATCAGTCCTCTATGGTAAGGGGACCTGTTATATCTATCAGTCTCTATGATAGGGGGACCTGTTATATCTATCAGTCTCTATGATAGGGGACCTGTTATATCTATCAGTCTCTACGATAGGGGACCTGTTATATCTATCAGTCTCTACGATAGGGGACCTGTTATATCTATCAGTCTCTATGATAGGGGGACCTGTTATATCTATCAGTCTCTATGATAGGGGACCTGTTATATCTATCAGTCTCTATGATAGGGACCTGTTATATCTATCAGTCTCTATGATAGGGGACCTGTTATATCTATCAGTCTCTATGGTAGGGGAACCTGTTATATCTATCAGTCTCTATGATAGGGGACCTGTTATATCTATCAGTCTCTATGATAGGGGACCTGTTATATCTATCAGTCTCTATGATAGGGGACCTGTTATATCTATCAGTCTCTATGGTAGGGGACCTGTTATATCTATCAGTCTCTATGATAGGGGACCTGTTATATCTATCAGTCTCTACGATAGGGGACCTGTTATATCTATCAGTCTCTACGATAGGGGACCTGTTATATCTATCAGTCTCTATGATAGGGGACCTGTTATGAATCTATCAGTCTCTATGATAGGGACCTGTTATATCTATCAGTCTCTATGATAGGGGACCTGTTATATCTATCAGTCTCTATGATAGGGGACCTGTTATATCTATCAGTCTCTATGGTAGGGGACCTTTTTATCTATCAGTCTCTATGATAGGGGGACCCTGTTATATCTATCAGTCTCTATGATAGGGGACCTGTTATATCTATCAGTCTCTATGATAGGGGACCTGTTATATCTATCAGTCTCTATGGTAGGGGGACCTGTTATATCTATCAGTCTCTATGGTAGGGGAACCTGTTATATCTATCAGTCCTCTATGATAGGGACCTGTTATATCTATCAGTCTCTATGATAGGGGACCTGTTATATCTATCAGTCTCTATGATAGGGGACCTGTTATATCTATCAGTCTCTATGATAGGGGACCTGTTATATCTATCAGTCTCTATGATAGGGGACCTGTTATATCTATCAGTCTCTATGATAGGGGACCTGTTATATCTATCAGTCTCTATGGTAGGGGGACCTGTTATATCTATCAGTCTCTATGGATAGGGGACCTGTTATATCTATCAGTCTCTATGATAGGGGACCTGTTATATCTATCAGTCTCTATGATAGGGGGACCTGTTATAATCTATCAGTCTCTATGATAGGGGACCTGTTATATCTATCAGTCTCTATGATAGGGGACCCTGTTATATGCTATCAGTCTCTATGATAGGGGACCTGTTATATCTATCAGTCTCTATGATAGGGGACCTGTTA